>NC_089812.1:37323255-37623255 GCF_029633855.1 Hoplias malabaricus | reverse complement strand
GTGTCTGTCCCTCTGTCTGTTTTTCAGCTTCTATCTCTTCCTCTCTCAAACCTTTACTCTATCACTCTCCAGCTCTCTCTGCCTTTCTCTGCCTCTTACTTTTTACTACTTCACATTCTCTCTCTAAACCTCCTACACCTCTCTCTACCCTCTCTCTCTTCCTCTCTATCCTATACAATCCTTCCTCGACTCCCTTCCCTCTCATTCTCTCTGTGCTTTCCCCCTCCTACACCATGCCTCTCTCATTGTGCTCCTTTGTTGCTCCTCTGTTGTGAGTTATTAGTTGTGTTTTTTCCAGTGCCTGTCACATTTATCAGAAACAGTATTGATACTTGAATAGAGGAATAATATTCTCATTTTGGCTCATTTTTACTGAACTGAGTTTGAACTGACTGAATGTTTTGTAACAGATGAAAAAGTGTATGGTACCATTAGAATATCCAGTGAATTGTGGTAGGTCTCTGGGGCTGCTGGACCTTGGTAGGTTGGTGTTTCAATGAGGCAAATGAGCACCTACACTAACAGCTGCTGATATTAGTTGCATTCACAATTGCACCAGTTATTATTAATACTGTACATACTATATTCTGGCAGGCACTGTTGTCTGACTGTGCATGCGTGCGTGTGTATGTATTTAGCTGAGCAATACTTAGCAAGTGTGTTACTGATGCAGCCTCTGCTTTGAGATGTCCCATCTGACAAAGGCACGTCTAAGCACACACTTGCTTTCTTTCTCACACACACACACACACACACACACATATGACAACCCAAACAAACAAATGCAAACACTCTCAGGTGCGCTGCCTGTATTGCCACAGGCCTTATGTCTTCAAAATATGCCACATGCACCCATACACACACACACACACACACAATCTGGAGGGAAGCGAAGCTCCGGTCCAGATGGTACCTCCATGTGTCGACAGCTATGGGAGCTACTGGGTTACAGAAGACATCTGTTACCGCGATGATGATGGTAGTAGTGGTGATTGTGGTGTGTGTGTGTGCCTGTGTGGAGTTGTGTTGGATGAGGGGATTGGTGTGTGTGTGTGTGAGAGAGAGAGAAGAGAGACTGACGCTCTGCTATGCTCCAAAGGTGATTCAGTACCTGAATTAAGAGTTTGGCGATGCCATTCATCATTAAGCCTGGCTCTTTGTGCAGCAGCTTGTGAAGCCCCTTAACATACAACATTCAATCTCTACTTTCCTTTCTCTCTCTCTGTTCATTCTGCCTCTTCTTCCTTACACTCTGACTTAGCCCTTTCCTTCCTGAGTGAAAAAAATCTTTTTTTTGGCCCTAGGTGGCACTGTAACTTGAAGAAAATCTTGTTTTGTGATTAGTAATCATAGCAAAATAATATACACACTACATTCGACCACATTAGTGACAGCATTAGCTGCTAAGGTAAATATATTTAATTGAACCAAAAAACAAACACAAAAAATTCTGTTGAAAAATTTTGCGGCGGCACAGTGGAGCAGCAGGTAGTGTCTCTGTCACAGCTCCATGGTCCTGGAGGTTGTGGGTTCGAGCCCCACTCCGGGTGACTGTCTGTGAGGAGTGTGGTGTGTTCTCCCTGTGTCTGCGTGGGTTTCCTCCGGGTGACTGTCTGTGAGGAGTGTGGTGTGTTCTCCCTGTGTCTGCGTGGGTTTCCTCCGGGTGACTGTCTGTGAGGAGTGTGGTGTGTTCTCCCTGTGTCTGTGTGGGTTTCCTCCGGGTGACTGTCTGTGAGGAGTGTGGTGTGTTCTCCCTGTGTCTGTGTGGGTTTCCTCCGGGTGACTGTCTGTGAGGAGTGTGGTGTGTTCTCCCTGTGTCTGTGTGGGTTTCCTCCGGGTGACTGTCTGTGAGGAGTGTGGTGTGTTCTCCCTGTGTCTGTGTGGGTTTCCTCCGGGTGACTGTCTGTGAGGAGTGTGGTGTGTTCTCCCTGTGTCTGCGTGGGTTTCCTCCAGGTGACTGTCTGTGAGGAGTGTGGTGTGTTCTCTCTGTGTCTGCGCTGGTTTCCTCCCATGCTCCAAAAACACATGTTAGTAGGTGGATTGGAGACTCAAAAGTGTCCGTAGGTGTGAGTGAGTGTGTGTCACCCTGTGAAGGACTGGCGCCCTATGATTTGGGGTGGGCTCCGGACCCTGAACTGGGTAAGGGTTACAGACAATGAATGAATTAAAAAAATTAAATTCAATTGCCATATTCACTATTTTGGATATAGTTACTATTTACTATTCACAATGTATGTACAGAATTAACATAAATATGAAATACATTTACTATTCACTATTAAATTATTTTTCAAAATGTATTCTTTGATATTTCATTTAAACTTTATGATAAAAATACATTAAATATAAACTGTATTTTTATATTCATCTAAATTTTGACATTCCATCTAAACATTTGAAATAAGTTTAATAATGTATTTTATTGTCCTCAGATCAGAATTAGATTCCGAATTTAAAATGTCTTTCACAGCTCCGGTCAGTCTGTGTACATTAACATTATTTACACATTATTTATCCATTATTTAAACCTAAACCCAATTGGCCAAAACATTATGACAACCTGCTTCTTTCTGCACTCACTGTCCATTCTCTGAGCTACACTCACTGTACAGAAGCACTTTGTAATTTTACAGACTGTAGCTCATCTCTTAGCCCCTTTTCACCCTAATCCTCAGTGGTCAGGACCGGCACAGACCACCAGAGAGCAGGTATGATTTGGCTGGTGGATCATTCTCAGCGCTGCAGTGACACTGATGATGTGGTGGTGGGAGTGGATCAGGGCCCTGTGTCCACTGATGAAGGACTTGAGGAAGACTAACACCAAACTGTGCAGCAACAGATGCGCTACTGTCTCTGGCGTACTCCAGCAGCCCTGCTGTGTCTGATCCACACGTCCCAGCTCAACAAACATTAACACGCCTCTACTACGAGAATGATCCACCAGCCAAATCATACCTGCTCTGTGGTGCTCCCGACCATTCCATATCTAGGTGATAGGTAACAAACAAAGCCTGCAGAGCAACAGGTGGACCATAGCCTGTAGTTGTAGATCTACAGACTGCTCCTGTGTAGACAGTGGAGCTGAGAGAATGGACAGTGAGTGTAGAATCAAGGAAGTGGTCATACATTATATATTATTAAAAACATTGATTCAAAGCATCTAGTTTTTATTTATTCAACACAATAGTCACACATTCATCATTCATCTTTGAGCCTGACACTTTGTGAGGCAGCTTGTGAAACCTAAAATTCAACATTCAACCTCCTCTTCTTCTTTCTTTTCTCTCCCTGCTGTTCATTCTTTCACCACCATCACCTCTCTGACTTAACCATTTCCTGCCTGGGAAAATGGAAATACAGATATACACTGTATATATAATGGGACTCCAAAAAACAATGCAGGTCTGGACAAAGAAAAAAGAGCTGTATATATATATATATATATATATATATATGTCTGTAAATATAAATATAATAACCTAAGTGTGTGTGTGTGTGTGTGGACCAGGGGATAAAGCAGTGTGTACTATGTGTTAGTATTTGTGAATATTGACTTGTTTTTTCCTGCTAGCACGTTTGTGTATGTTTAGAGCTGAAATCTAGAGTTGTGCGAGCGTCCACAGCTTTGCGTGTGCCGTTGTGCGACAGCTCGAGGTTTGTGTGCCGGCCAGCTTGTTAGCGTGGCGAGACTGAAGGGTCAGAGGAGCATTTGATTGGCTGCCAGTCTGCTGCAGTATTGTGCCAGGAACTGGACAGAGAAAGAGAAATAACAAATGACATGCACACACTGTCTCTCTCTCTCTCTCTCTGTCTCACACACACACACACATATGTGTAGACAGGAAGAAGGAGATCATAGGAACTTCTGTCAGCTTTAACTCCAAAGGCTTTTATTTTGGCGTCTGTTTCCGGACACTGACGGAGACGCATATGTTAAAGGATTAATTAAATCACCAATGTGGCAACAGTTTCTTATTTCTAATTGTATGGACACCATTTAATTATATATTATCTGCTCTGTCGCAAAAATATTGCCATATTTTTATATTTTTATACAGTGCTTCACACTAAGACTCAAATCATTTTAGTAAATTTTACATATTTCTTTAGCTTTCAGGAAAAGCATGTTTTTGCATTTTTCTGCAGAGAACACACTTCACAGTTTACTGCTGAGACGTATCTTAATGTGCCTCCTCTTAAGGCTGTGAGGGTCAGCTGTAGTAGACCCGAATACCGTATATGAGGTAGAGGCTCATGTGTAAATATGACGACCCATGCTCATTGCTGAACTTGAACTTTCTCAGCCAGCTTTATGGCTTTTAACATCTGAAAAATCCCAAATCCTCTTTAGTTTAAATGCACTAATGGAGCGTGACCTTGTGTATGTGTGTGTGTGTGTGTGTGTGTGTGTGTAACGTTTGTGTGGATCTGTGTGAATGTCTGTGGTCTGCCTCCGAGTCTATTTTAGGGCATTAATCTCATAACACAAAGTAATATTTCTCTCACTCCCATGCCTCTCCTTCTCTCACACACTCACAAATACACACACACTCCCTCTAATACACACACATTCCCACTCTCTCTCGCTAGTTGTTTAATAGTGATTTTATTACATTTACGCAACCTTTCTTTTCAGAAAACTGCTGGTAATTTAAAGCATTGAAATACTTTACCAAATCCAGTGGATTTTAAGAGTAGAGAAATATTCACAGTGATGGAGAACATTAGGATGTTGAACCAGGCCTGGTACAAGGCATCAGTATCTGGAAAATATCAGCAGAAATGTTGGAATAATAATAAATAAGATACCATTCTCTAAAGAATATCTAGTCACATCTAGCGTGCGCACTGTGGTGTTATTTAGCTGGCGTTTACTCGCACTTTCAAGTTCTTACAATTAAATATCTGACTGTTGTGGACTAATACTCAGATTCAGTGTTGGTTATATAGGGATTTATATATATATTACTCCAGCCATAGAGTTATTTCATTGTCTTGTGTAAGAGACAGAGACGAGAGTTACATCATCTAATGTCCTGGTGTCAGTCATGGGTAATATTTCAGAAGATATTTCTGAGAAGAACAGAACTAGGTTACTTACTTAAGGAAGTGTGTGTATTAAATAAACTTCCCCTGAAAGCACAGCTGAACACAGTGTGTCTGAAAGGATATACAGCCGTGATAGGGAGGGTTTTACTGTATAGGCTTTTCTCACAAGCACAAGTTGCTATATTCAACCAGTTTATCGAAGGCATGTTAGAATCTTTTAAAACGCTAATATTTCTGATCAGTCTTTTCACCTGTATTTATGTCATAATAATAACAAAACACGTTTAGTCCTTCACTACTAATTACGCATTAAGCCAACTCTCACACATCACAAGCCACTGGATTCTCAGGCAAGCAACACTTTTTGTTTTCTGCCTGATGACACTTGAGTGGCTCACACTGTGAAACAATGGCTCTGTCGCCCCTTTTATAATGCTAACGCTAGTTGGGTGGACCACAGTGATTGTTGCAATGTGAAGCTTAGCCTAAAACCTGGAGTGTCAGCGTTTCTTTCACTCCAGTTTTGCTCTGAAATGGATTGATTCCGTGAGCGTAACACGTGTTATTATCATCGACTAAGATACTGACAAACTGAGGTATGAACTCATTTTGATTTTGTTTACTTAAGATCCTCTCCATCTGGTGACAGATCTACAGTGGATGTCTCTATAAATCTAAGACCGTACAGCCTTGTGCTGTAGTATCTGAGCCTCTGGTTTAGTTGCAGGTTTGATTTCCATAATTAACTCTTTTAGAGCACAATTATATTTATAATACACGGTTACGCGGCTCGGGACCGAGAAGGATAGGTGTTAGGATAGGATAAGTGCTATATATGTACCTATGTTCCGACTTACACTGAAAATCGGTTTACAATGCGACGTAGGAACGAATGAACATCGTAAGTCGAGGACCCCCTGTATATATATATATATATATGTGTGTGTGTGTGTGTTTCCTTACTATTCAGACACCCTGTAAATTATAAATAAACCTATTTTGAAGCCTGCAGCACGTTTCCAAAAAGTTGGAACAGAGACAGAGTATAATAAACAACTGAAATGTTGATAAAATCTTAAAAATCCACAGTTTTGAATCATTCCATTCTGAGCACGGAAATATTAATGGAGCGTCCGCCAAAAATCTATATAATAGATATATAATCTATAGGATCTATTGTACATAACATTGTGAAAAGGCCTGGAGAAGTATCAGTCTGCACAGGGCAGGGCCAGGCACAACTGCTGAAAATGAACATTGAATTCTATGCCAAAGTTGAAAGGGACAGTTCAGACTGTTATCAGCAAAAGGTGCAGAAGCCAGCATCTGTCCTGGTGTGTGTGTGTGAGATGTGTGAAGGTATCAGTGATGTGGATGTGTATTTTGAGGTTTTAGAGAGACGTGTTTACTATAAGTTGGTCAGTTAAATATCGGTGTAAGATCTTATTTTAATTTTGTTTTTCCAAAATATTTCAACCTTTGCTGAAAATGGGGACTGTATAAAAACAATGTAAAACACATAATTTGTTAAGACACATGCATTTGAAGTTCCAGCTGGTTGTGTATTGCTGGTGGTTTAAAAGTGGTTTGTTAAACACAGACACACTTGTAGTGGAGACTCACAGATGCACGGAAACTTGCAAAATTTTCTCCATTTTCACTTCATTACTTTAGTTTAACTCCTAGTCACCACACTACAGTTATGTTGTCATCATTTTAATGTGGAACATATCAAATAAAAAACTCTCTGGGGCAGTCTTTGGCCTGTGGCTATTAAAATGGCTCAGCTGTTAATAAGCCGGGGCCTGGAGGTTGTGGGTTCGATTCCAGCTCCGGGTGACTGTCTGTGAGGAGTTGCTGTGTTCTCCCCGTGTCCGCGTGGGTTTCCTCCGGGTGCTCCGGTTTCCTCCCACAGTCCAAAAACACACGTTGCAGGTGGATTGGCGACTCGAAAGTGTCCGTAGGTGTGAGTGAATGTGTGTGTTGCCCTGTGAAGGACTGGCGTCCCCTCCAGGGTGTATTCCCGCCTTGCGCCCGATGATTCCAGGTAGGCTCAGGACCCCCCGCGACCCTAAATTGGATAAGCGGTTACAGATAATGGATGGATGGATGTTAATAAGCCTTTACTGGGAAAACGCAATAGTTCTAATAGAAAGAAGATGTACTAATTAATCAGCTTCTGGGATTCTCAGGACAAACACCTCAGCAGCACTAATGTGTTCTGAGATTCTTGAATTACGAGGCAAAAATGTAACCAACTAAACTTTTAGTGATTATTAAATATACTGTCACTGTCCAATTAATAGTCACTTCACAGGAGAAGGAAAAACATTTCAATGGAAGTGAATGTAAAATGTAGTTTTGGAGCATTTCTATTGGATCATTCTTCATGAGATTTTCACATGATGTGAAGACAGCAGCTGTGTTAAAAATGATGTAGTGAACTAAAACCAACAAAAATGGAGATTCATGTTTATAATGGGAAAGCGACAATTTGAAATACGTGTGTGTGTGTGTGTAGTGAGATGTGTGTATATATATATCACTGGACATTTCAAAAACTGAATGCAAAAATACCCTGAAAATAATAGACATTATAATAAAAGCAAAGGGTAGTCACATTATATTCCGAAAAAATAAAATTCATGTATTTATTGCTGAAGATTCTGTGTATTTTTGGTTACATATGACTTCAGCTTTTTATGTTGACGCTGAAAAATGTTGACTTTTTGCACAGTATGTTTACGTTTGGAAGTTTGTGATGCCTCCTCTACATTCTTCTAGCCTATAGGGCCTTGTACAGAGTGAGAGAGAGAGAGAGAGAGAGATATCCAAAGCTGTCATTAGGTCTCACAGTAATGTAAAGTGACTCAGTCACACAGGTCTAAGAAAGAAACGGCCCGACATTTTGGCCGTGCCACAAGCCCCAGAACCGTAAATTGCGTGTTTAGATTACCATACATCAAAATAATTTCCCTCAGAACCAGCCACAAGAAGTCTTGATCATAAAACAGGCTCCTTTTTTTATTTCCTCGGCCCTGACACATTGGGCCACGTTTCTGGGTCACTTGGTAAGCCCAATGTAAACTTAGCCTGCTTGTTTTTGCCAAACTTTGGAATAGCTCACCAGCCCAAAGCTCAGGCTCTGCGGCTTTGGGTCCGACGTTTATAGAAGCGGGAGGACACTTTAATGCGCTGTTATATACGAGGGGCACATGCCGTCGCCCGCTGTCTCCCTTCGTTTCTCGCACTTCCTCCCTCGTTATTCACACATCCCTCGCTCCCCTCCTGTCCTCCTTTTCGTCTGGCGCCCGGGCGACTCTTGGAGAACAGCTCGTACCGAAAGAACAGCACCGAGAGTCTGTGAAGATCTATAAAAGGGTCCGATTTCATTCTAGAAAGAGATTCTACATGTGCTTTATATCAGGACGCCATTTCTCTTCCATTTAATGTTGACGTGGCGCACGCACAGACGACGTAAACGATCTCTATGTTGACAATGAGTGTTTATGGTTATGTCTTGTTTATGTAGCTGATGGATTCGTTATAGTAGATTTACAACTTAATTGCTTGATGCCTAAAAAAACTTTGTGTTAATGAGTAAAGCTTGTCTCTGAGCCTGGGATTTTCAGGAGAAATGGAATGCAGCACGAACCACACCGAGGCTCAGTATGTAAATGAACTTGCTGGATCTTCTTACCGACTTGAGATGAAGGCTTAGAATTAGAAAATTCGTTTCAAATATCTCAACTTTGCAATGACCTACTTATTTATTTGTTTTTGTGGTAGTTTTCCCCTAAATCCCAGCTCAGTGTAGGGGGCAGGACCAGTTGATGTTATATATGCAGGATAACCCTGTCCCATCATATCCATAGTCATGTGTGCGTCGCATGGTTGTTCAAAGGAGATTGTGTGTGCATTTGCTTGTATGTGTGTGTCACTGTGGAGTAGTGAGACAGGCAGACATCCAGACAGACAGATACAAGTCAAAGGGGTCTTATGGGACCTTTTTCATGGCCTCCTCCTCCCCACAACCCCAATCCCAGCTATTTTTTTCCCACTGACAGTCTGCCTAGAGAGCTATCCCCTCCCTCCCCCCATCCTTATCCTGCTTCAATTGAGGTGATTTTTTTTTTCTCCTAAAACATACAGATCAAGTCGAGATCTGAACACAGAGCCTGTTTCATTAAAACCTCCTATCTCTGTTCTGCCATTCTGTTGATCCCATTTTTGCCAGGACTCTCGTCGCCTGGTTCTCTTAAGAAGCCGGGGAAATTCGATTTCAGCGCTCTGTCTGGCCAGACGAGGTCTGCCCGCATGCCGTTCACCCACCACCCACTGCCCATGCTGGCAGGTGTGAGACCAGGTGAGAGCTCAGAGCCCCCACACACACCCCCGCACAACCCACCCACCCTAGAAAACAAAATGCCCTGACACAAAGTGTTGGGTTGCCTTTTGCTTGGCGGAAGAGGTTGAGGCCATCTTTTATTCTAGCCGGTTATATTCGGGCTCAAGTGTTTGGGATCTCTTCTGTTTCTTCTACTTCTGGGTTCTTCCCACACTATCCCTGTCCCATCCATTTATTAATTAATTTATTTATTTATTTATTAAATATAGAAATACTGGTCTGTCTGTCTGTCTATGTCTGTCAATCTGTCTGTGGTTGGGTGCTTTCTGTTCTTGGCAGTGGACTTGGTTTCTCCCTGGTCTGTGGGGTACAACTGTACACTGGATACATTCAGGTCTCTCTCTCTCTCTCTCTCTGTGTGTGCTTTGAAGTTCTAAAAAAAAAAGCAAAGCTTCTTTAATGACTTTAAAAGTTTGTTATTTTTTATTTATATCATTTTGAGTGATTTGATGCCCTCCACGGGGTGTCTGCATTCTTTTGTATCGCACACAGAAAAGACTCAACGAGCCAATCTGGAATGCTGGTGTGTTTCAAACAACTTCAAGCCTTTAAAACAAGATCTTGATTTGGCACTTGCATTAAGAATTATTTTTGAAAAAGACTTGCCAAAGCATTAAACACTTAATCCAACAAACACTAACCAAATTCATGCACTAAACTACACTAGGACAAGCACGAGGACCATTTAGTGAGGAAGACCTGGATGATTCTGAAGGCAAGAACACTGCTTGTATTTGCCAGTTTCACTAAATGTAGAATTCTGGGGTTTGTGCCATTGCTGTGAAATTAAGACAACTAAGGAACTATCAAAACGTGACCAATAATTCAGATTAATAGCAAGACTACAGTATATTGTCGATGTGTAGTCAAGACCTTTATCTAATTTGCAGAAGCTGCACATATGGGCACAGAAGCAGAAGCCTTTTTCAGTCTTCAAATGATGCCAACAGGTACAAACCAGCAGATCGCTGCTCTCCAGTGAAAAACATGGATCTCCTTTTTTTTTTTGCCCATTTGGAGTTTACTACATCATTTGAACACAGCAGCTGTCCTTCATCAACCAGAAGAAATGCTCCAAAAATTCTTGGAATTACTTTTTTACATTGATTTACATTGAAAATAGGGTTTTCCCTTTTCTTCTAAAGGTATTATTTTTGTAGATACGTGTTTTTCATTGGACAGTGACGATATCCAGGTTAATGTTAAGTCACGGGTCAGTAATAAGAGACACGTCCATTTGGGTTTTGTACCAATCCCAAAAGGTTCGGAGGGGTTTTCCACACATGGAGAATTGTTTGAGCTGAAAAACCATAATCTGCGTTCTGCCTGGTTCATGTCTGCAAATAGCCTCTGAACCGGTCCATTTTCCGCATGCCGTTTTATACGGCTGGATCCGGTTCAGGCCTTATGTCGTTTTCCCTCTTTGTACTACGGCCACGCGTTGTTTTTGTGTTCCCTGATTGTGTTTGGAGCTATTGTTGCCCTTCTCCGGAGGGTCTGCAGCGTGTGATGCCTCTGCGCCCTCACCAGCGTGCCTGGCCTCTGCCCAGTCCCTAATGGGATTAAAAGGAGGGAGAAAGAAAGGCGGACGAGAGAAGGGAAGAGGAGCAGACTGTTGTGCGGGGGAGCCAGGGAGGGTGCGAGGCTTTGGCTGTAAGCGGGATGCCCTCGTCTGGGTGAGCGGGGGCGCTTGGCAGGCTTGCCCAGGCAGCTGGAGGGCCTGCTGGGCCGGGGGAAAAGGAGGCTAGCACGCCAGGAGATGAGGGCAAGGGTTCACCCCCCTCATAACAATAATGATGAAGGGAGACCCTCCATTAAAATAAAGAAAGAAATAGCACGGGTTTAGGCCGATGTTTTCTTTCAGCAACATTAAATATTACTTGTTCTTAAAGGGATAGTTGAGTGAGAAATAACATTTAAAATGGTAATTACCTACAAGACTAGGATGGTTTCAGAGCTGTAGGACCATTAAATGTCAAACTATTATCACGATAAAACACACCCACTGAGCATTTTAGACTCTAAAGCTATGTAGCGAGGTCAACTATCAGTTTCTTGTTTATGATTTGTGTGTGTGTGTGTGTGTGTGCCTGCACACATATAGTAACACTTAGCTGGGTTTGTCCTTCTGATTCACTCCACTCTGCCCAGTCTCATGTTGCTAATGTTTCTCGTGCAGACGTCTTTACACACAAATGCCTTGATAACATTGGTTGCGTTCATTTAAAATAAAGTGACTCTGACTCGTGTGCTTGTGCAGAGAGGACTTTCCACTCCTATTTTCAGCCATTCTGAATTTACATGTGTCATTTGCTAAAATGTCGGTGCTTCTGTCTCTGCAGGGAGCCCCCGTGCCTCAGCCTCTTCTCTGCACTTCCCCTCTCCCTCCATCATCCAGCAGTCCAGCCCATACTTCACCCACCCTACCATCCGCTACCACCACCACCCTGGGCAGGACCCGCTCAAGGAGTTTGTGCAGTTTGTGTGCGCTGACGGATCAGGCCAGGCGGGCGGTCAGGTAAGCCCCGACAAAGCTGCCCTACGTTTAGTGCTGAACTGAAAGAATGATGATCAGTAGTTTATCGTGGAGAGTTCCTGTTCTCCTCATAGAACGTTCAAGCTTTCTATAGACCGCCCTGGGCCCAAAAGACGAGTAGTTTCAGTTCAACCGTCTTTAAGTTTCTCAGCCATTTTCTAAAGGAAACTTAAAGGCACTAGAGATTGGTTAAACACTGAAAGTCAAATGTTCAAATAAATTAACTTGGCAGAAGTTTACAAATGAAAATGACTAACTCTCGTACATAAAGCAGCTCTATAAGAGCTAGTCAGTATAAAGAGTGTGTGTCAATATAAACTGGCGTAGATAAATTCCTGTAATGCAGAGAATTCTTATGTTACACCCCCCCGTTTAATTGCATTTCTTTCAAAATATATATTGGAATGCAGATTCCCGGCTGCTTTTGTGCAGACATGCTATAGCAGATCTATTGTCCTGTGTTGACGATCATCAGGATGTTTGCTTTTAATTGAAATATCAGTTTTGTCTTAATAGAGGCTTTGAAAAGGCATTGAATTTGCATACCTCAGACCTCTTTCAAAGCGTAATTGCCTCCTTCATATATCACAATTTGCTTAAACCTGATGAAAGGACATTTCATTGTTGAGAAAGGACAAGGTCAGTCTTTTAATAACGTTTGAAGAGGTTTCTCTTGTCCTCGTGTGAACAGTGAATGTCTGTGGGTTTATTTTTTTTGTCTGGAGTAAGTGCAAACTGAGTTGAAAAGACAAGCCTTTGTGTTTAAGACTAATGGTTTTGTCGTTATCTACCATATGCGTTTATCAGCACTTTGAAGTTTTTCTCCCCCCACCTTCTCTTGGTTCTCTGCCCACCTCTTCAATAAAACCTCATCTGCACCCCTAACCAGCAGCAGCCTTCACACATTTTCAGTGCAAAACACATTCTTCCTTCTGTTCTGCTTTTGCCATCGGTTATGGATGTTGTGGAAGTGGCTGCTTTGTTTCTGCCTTTTTCAGTTGTCGTCATTACTATGGACCATCAGTGTCGCCCTCTGTTTTGTGTTCCACCATTTAAAAGCCCCTCCATCTTGATTTTGTCCAGCTCCTTCACGGCTCCAGTCTCTGTGCCTGTGGTGAATCTATGATTTAGACACACACAGACACACACTCACATACACACAATCACATACAAGCTTCCATAACCAAAGCCAACACACATTCGCCATCTTTTTGGTTTTTCCCCCTTTTCAACACCCCACCACTTTCAGCCACGCCTCCCCCACCTCCCATATTTTCTTCTTTGGAGTGAGCCTACGTCGTCTTGCCATTTGCCAGGGTGTCGGGGGCATCCGCACTCCTGACCCTGTCTGTGTTGTCTGCAGCATAACGGGAGCGGCCAGAGCAAAATGCCCGGCTCCTTCTTACTGCCTCCGCCCCCCCCTGTGGCGCGTCCAGTGCCCCTCCCCATGCCCGACTCTAAACCCAGCAGCACGCCCCTCGATGGCGGACTCACCTCGCCCGCATCTCCGTGTAAGTGACCCCCTCCCTGCCCATCTCACCAAAACCAAAGACCAAACTGGTCTTTGACCATCCAGTCAATAACCCCTACTGGCCATAATTGGGACTCACCTGTCCAAACAAAAGCCTCAAGTTTGCCCCAAGCACTACCTCTCTGCTTTCTTCAAATCTTGCTGTGGCCCATCCCATCTAGTTGACATCTCTTAAACTAGCATTTCATGCTTTAGCCTTCCCTAAGGGTTATTATTAGCTCAGTGTTGCTAGCTGCTGGGGTTGGAAATTAAAAGCTGTGCCCCCCTATTCTAGGTTTTCTTACCAGAAGTGTCCTGCGTAGACATCCACTGTGGTCTCCATTGTCTATGATTAATCCAACCTAACGGATGAATATATAATTTCTGTAGAAACTCTACCCATGTACTGTACTGTTTCTGTTTTTAGACGGCTCTTAGTGTCGTAACAAGTGCGAGCCCTGTAGCCCAACCCCTGTGACCAGAAGCAGCTAATTACAGTTATTGTGGTGAGCAGCCACAGGTATATTGAATAAAAGGTACAAATTTAGGGCAGTTAACATGGACTCTGATCATATCCTTTATTTGCCTTCACGCTCCCATGGCTCTCAGATCAGACCGGTGAAATCAATGAAAAACCATGTCTTGTACTTTTGACTTTTACGTTGGCTTGCTTTCAGTTCGGTTTGATTAAGTTCTAGCTGCGGGATTTAGCTCACGGTGTTGGGAATGCAGAGATGTGATCCGCTAACTCCAGTGCTGATTCGAGATTAGTGGTGACACGATTAGAGCTATGCTGTCTTTGATCAGTTCTGTGGAGCTGTTTAAAAAATAAATAAATATAATAAAAAAGTAATAAAAAGAGGAGGAGGTGTATGGGGCAAGATGGTATTGGCTTCATCAAGTTTATAACCCACCACAGAGGGGGCACTGGACGGAGCACTTTTGTCTTTTGTGTTTTGTTTTTCTTTCTCTTTGTTCATTTGTTTTCAGTTCTAGTTTTTGTTGTTGTCAGTGTCCAAAAGTCTTTCATCTGTTTACGTCTATCTGACTCTTGAGTCTTTTAACAACAGACATGCAGTCCTGCTAAATGTCCTCAAACCCTTTTACACAAACGGTGCATCCCACTGAATGGTCTTTGCATGAGCAGCATCTGCCTCGCTTCTCAGTTTATTTTATTCAGCAGATTCCTTTGCTGACTGCGAGAGAGAGAGTGTTTCTCAGAAATGGGGAGTCCCTCTGTAAATAGAGCAGTGCTGAAAGACATTGATCTGTTTATAGAGAATCACATTCTGAAATGTTCTTACTGATTCGAGACATCCAGTGGGATGGACTTAAAGTTAAGCTTGTTAAACCTGGACTAAATTTGGTTTCTGTGAAGCAAATCATCGAGCTGCATTTAGCTTTCAGTTTCACTCAAACGACGTTTTAGTAACTTGTATCTAATTTGGCTGAGAACCGAGTAGTAACACGGATGATGAGTAACGTTTTGCTTCACAAACAGAATGCATATCTGGCGCAGTGACTGTATCAGTCTCTGATTAAATATTTGCCTAATTTGGGTTTGTATACCTCCCAGTTACTAGTTTGAGTCCTTCAAACTGCCCTAAATTTTACATGGCATTTCTCCCACCTAAATCTTTATCACAAGAGTTTTGTAACCATGGTAAATACCCTCTGAACGATGACCGTCAGCCACAGAAACAAAAATCCTTACCATAGCAGATAAGCATTTAACCAATCCATCAAACTTCTCCTTTTCCTGTAAAAGGCGGAGCACAGTCTGTGAGGATGTGACTGTATTAACTTCATAAAATGATCATTATAGGAGTGTTGTTGTTATATTTTTGAAGGACTTTTCTGAATATTATGAGTGCCATGTTGTTGATTTCGTTTGTCTTCTCTTTCTCCAGCATACTCCACGCCAGGCCCCACAGCTCCCAACAGGTTTGTCAGCATCGGATCACGGGACAACAACTTTCTAAATATCCCCCAGCAGACACAGGTGAGTGCAGTAATAATGCAGCACTGTCCTACCCTAAGACTGTTTCAGTCTGTTGTACATTTCTTAAAACATTCCTAATATCACTGCACTCATGCATTTGTTTTAAAAAATTCCTAACACTCCCGGCCCAAGTGTTTTAGTGAGGTCTAGTTGCATGCATCACTCTTTCTCTCTCCTGCGAACGCTAAGCATTACAGCATGTTTATCTGGCCCATCTGGACCAGGCTCGACTGTGCCGAGGCTCTCTCGGTGGGAGCGGAGCAGTGGAGGTTGATTGGAGCTTTGCGAGTGGGCAGCCACCACACCGGGCCTCCTCCATTACCCAGTGCACTTTACTCATTACTGTGTAAACCACACCCGCCCGGGGCTTGCCCCCAGCCACTGCTCCACAACACATGGCAGCCATCTGAAGCTCTACAGCGAGGTGCTGTCGCCGTCTTCAGCTCCAACCCCAAAACTTTCACACTTTTACTCAGTTGCTTAGTTTTCCTGACTTTTTAATCTACCCCTTTTCACTTCAGTCTTCTTCCATCTCCAAATTGGACACGTCTTCCCCTACACTTTTTTTCTTTTCTGGATTTGCTATCGTACTTTGACACATTTATTTTTCTCGCCTTTAAAAATTAACTCATTTTCACTTTCCCTCAAGTCCACCATTTACATGATTCCAAATGGGAGCCCCACTGCATCCTGAGACACACGGGTACAACATTCACCTGTAGAAAATATCTATATCAGGCACATGGCTCAAGAAAGTTCATACCTCTTCCCAAAATCCAGCAAAAAATAAAATAAAATACCAAAGGTGCTTTACCTCAGTGAGAGCAACGTGGGCACGAGGAGCTCCCTGGTGGCAAATCGAGAGCTCTGCACCATCCCTGTCCTAGGACAGACAAATAATAAGGAAGGCAACAGAGAAGAGAGGGTGAGAGTTTCAGCACAGGCCCGCAAACTGAGAAGTCACGTACTGACTGTCTGGTTGCCCACAGCAACCAGACATGATGTCATAGCCAGTTGAACTTGAACTTGAGCAGGGGTGAGTTGTGGGGGGTGGGGTGGGGGTTGTTCGAAGTGGTGGGGGGTAGACTAAGAAAAAGGGTGCTCACTACTGCCAAGGATTACACACGGAGTGATAGAGTCGAGAGAGGGAGGAGGGAGGAGAGTTACTGAACCTAGCTGCCTTAGAGCTGGAGAAGGGCGGGAGTGTGTTTGGGGTGGGGGTGGTGTTTGTTTGACCTGCGAGAGTCAACCAAAACAAAAGCCAGTCCCCCGGAGGCAAAGTGTTTCCAAGACTTGACTTCCAGAATGTTCTCTCAAGCTCAGATCAGAGGCGGCGACCCACTTCTGCTCGCTTTTACACACTGGGCTGGGGAAACCCAATCTTCAGGCAGGGCACGCCAGCTACCTCTCACACGACGCCTGCCAGACACTGCCAGCCTCGACAAACACAGGCTCACACAGCGTTACACCGAGTTACACCGCGCTAGTGTGAATGTTTAATCAAAGTGTCACTTTTAAAATGGTGCCCTTTACATAATCGTAGCGTGCCAATCTGTGCCAGTCCACGCCATTTTACCACTTGGGGTTTGTGGGACTTGTTCAAGAGCGAGTGCAAAAATTAGAACATGTACTCAACCTGCTGCTAGTTAAATGGTTCAAGCTAAAAGTTAAACCGCACAGACAGTAATGCTGTTGAAGTGAAAAGTTGCAAGCTCTCCAGACGCCTATTGGAGGACAGGGCCTGGGCGGCGAGAGAGAGGGGTAAAGCAGGACAGCCTCTGGCTAGTAATGAGAGTGTGACATCTAGTGGTCATGTTGCTATGTTCCATTCAACCTACAACACAGCCTCTTTGCTGTTCTATGTCCTGACATTCAGTTTTCATTGTGTTTTACCTAAAACCTGACAGTTTTCTTTCACTTTCTTTCAACAGTCTTGGTTCCTCTGACAAAACCTGCCTGCGAACAAGCATTTAAAATCCCATTGCTACAATCTGGAATCATGAAACAGGAAAAAGTAATTCCACCTGAAAATGCCCTCCGACCCTCCCGCCCCAACAGAACAATGAAGGAAACCGGGAAAATAAAATAAAAAAATCTTGATTTGGAATATTCCAATCTGGCGAATTCAGCCTTCACGACGATGACCCCCTCCCTCATTTTTGAAAATAAAAAAATAAAGAAACACTAAACACACGAGGATCACATGACAAGGTAAAGGAGGACGCGCGGTCATCTCTCAAAAACCATGGAAACGACAGCAACACAAAAGAGCAACTCGAAGAGGACGAAGAGAATCTGTTAATTACGAACAAGGATATATTGTGCAATGGCTGGGGACATCAACAATGGTGAGGTTTTGGTAAAAACAAAAGAAAAACAAACAAAAAAAGCATTGTTTTAGAAACTAACGGGACATCAAATTACTGAGACACTAAAAAGGCTGACTTCCAGCGTTGAAGCTAAAGCTAATGCTCCCTGTGTTCTGACAGCATTTGTAGTCGGATTACAGCAGAGAAGCTGGTCTCTATTCCCCCATTGTCTTTTTAACAGTCAACTTAACGACACATTTCTTAATCAAAGTACAACAAAACGTAAAAAGTATTGCACTACAAAAAGGCGGCAAATAAAACACTACTCTCATGCACTATTGAAAACAAGACGAATGGAGAGGATAAATTTTGCACATCATCTATTGCGGTAAAACAGGAAAGTGGATGTCACACACTAAAGCTCGTCAGACGTAGATCCACATTTGTAAAGGGCATTCTCTTTATAGGTCAGTGTTGGGAAAAGCTAATGCTTTGTTGCCCCCCCACACTACGATATGGACAAAAACTACCTACAGAATCAGTCCAATCAAAAAGAGTCAAATTTAAGCCTTCCGTTCACCCTTAGTGCCAACTGAACACTAACTGTTCTCCTATTGGGTGAATGCCAGTTCCAACACACACACACTCATTCACTGCCATGACTCTGAGCTGCTGCTTTTAAAATTGTCACACTGGGGAAAATAATAAATGCCAGAAGCAATGATTTTGTTTCTTTTCCTGCAAAACATTCCAAATTAGACATCCTTATGATGCCTTTTTGTCTCGAGACATTCTAGGAAAATTCATATGATGCTTCTTGTATTATTTTTGTAATAAGGCTTCTTAAGAAACTCAAACAGCTGGCGGAAACAGTCCAGAGAAAGCCCTTCCTCTCTGTGGAGTTTACTTTACTGTTTACACTCCCGGACGGCCGTGTTCCAAGAACGCGAGGCTGTGCTGCGGAGCAAAAGAATGTTGGACATATCGTAGTTACGCACAGGGGGAACGGGGAATCCGATGGAGATTCTGATCCGATATTTACTCACTCTGCTATTGGTTTAAAAACCCTTTAAACGAAAAGCGTAATCCACTCACGTTTGGTAAAGGCTCACAGCTCAGAGCACGGCCTCAGAAACACCACCTTTCACTGATTAACTATAAAGGGAAGCCTTGATTTTAAATAGACACTCATTCTGAAATTGTCATCGATTCCATTAATCCGTTCTAATCCATGACCTCAAAAAATAACTGGACTGCCTGACCATGTAACTCACTGCAGGGAAGCATTGTTGCCAGAAAGTGGCCATGTCATCAACGTGGTAGAAGAACTAGCATTGCTCAATGAGAATTATGATGGCGATGGTCTTTTCTTTTCTAATCAATGGAAGTGCCTCTGTATTCCCATTATGCAATTTGTTCGACATGAATTCAGGTTGTTTTTCTCACATATAAGCTATAAAAAGGAGGGAGAAAATTTTTATGTCTGGAGCAAAACGAGTGACAGCTCACTAATCATAGACATCTTTATATATACAGGAGATATCCATATATATTTATATATACATTTTCTTTTGTTTTGCATAATAAGCTCAGTGGCAGTCTAGTTATTTTCTGAAGTAGCACGAGTCCATCTTAAATTACGCGATTGTTCAGAAGTACCAGTCCCAACGTCCAGTTACGTACTCGCCACGAGAGAAACCCGACAAGAATAGTCCATGAAATAAAAGCTATAGAGATTGCATTTCTATGGCCAACGGTAGCAGTAGTGTTGAGGAGAAAGACACGGCTTTTGATTTCTTTTGTGTTTGGATGGGAAGTATTTGTAATTGAAAAATAATGTATGTTGATTGAGCCATGTGCAATGCCTTGGGTAGAAAAAACAATGTGTTTGTCTGTTAGATTGTTAGAGGGTGTAAAAGAAGAGGGGAGAAAAAAAGAATCCTTCTATTATCGTTTCAAGTCCAAAAGGTCCGGGACTCTAAACTACAGGGCGGAGAGAAAAAAAAAGTCTTTGTAAGTTTTGGGAATTGTTTTTTAATCTTTCCTCTTTTTTCTCTTTTTTTAATGTTTATTTGTAATGATTTGTTCTCAAAACTTGGGAGGGCTGAAGAAACAGTTTTGCAACACATCAAAGTATATATCACTTAATAAAACTGGTGCTTTTTATGGAATAAAGTACATTCAGACTCTATTATACGTAAAATAAGAAAAACAAGTGTTATCATAAAGCAAATTTTAGGAAAAAACTTGCATTACTCTATTTCTTGTTTTGTATTTACTAAAGGGGGAGGGGTTCATTTTAGTCGAGGTTGTGACAAAAGGCATTTTTCTCCCAACCTTTTCTTACAGAGGGTGGATAAATAAAAGCATACAAAGTGATGGAAAAGCAAATCTTCCGTTTGAAACGATGCACTGCTAACGTCGAAACGGCAGAAATGTACGTTTGGCAGCCGCCGTCGAGAGTGGCCCCGTGTCGCGCGGATTACAAACCGTGACGGTACACAGTCGGTTCTGCCGAACACATTATCACGCTCAAAGCTACGACTTTGTCTTCCCCGTTATTGGGAGATGCTGCGCGACAGCTCAAATGCCCTCCAAACCAGAAGAAAGAAGCATGAAGCAATGTGGAGACGTGATGTGAATTCTTTAATGGTAGCTATAGTTGATTAGTAGACTCCCATCTCATGCCGAGCGCTGGTGGAAACCGATCTGACATACGTTAAGATTATGCTACAAAGTGAACCCCGCCCCCTCTCCCCACCCCACCCCGGTCCCCACTGTAAATTACTCTAAATATTTGTTTCGTGACGTAGTGTTAGACTCAGAGCATCTTAAAGGTTGTCCCTAAAAAGTGCCTTTTGTTAACAGACTCCATCTTGTAATCCTGAGTGCCCATCTCAGAAAAGCCCCCCCTTCAACCTGCTCTTATATTCTCTCCTTCTTCGAGCTCTTCGAAGCAGTATATATAGTACTAAAGGAAATTGGTGTGACTTAGTTCCTCTTTTTATTGTTGATAATTAAGAAAATTGAAAAAAAAAAAAAAAACAAAGACAAAAAAAAAAAAAGACTTTCTGTCTTGCTTTTCCTTTCTCTGTACTCTTCTGCCTCTCTTGGACACTGGAGTAGTCTGTAGTCGCATAACCATCTCCTTTTCCCCGCGACCCCATTTTCACTGAATGGAGGGGTTTAAAAAAAAAAAATGCAAAAACTTTTGTCTGAGCAGAATGCAGTTAGCTCACATGTTATTCTTGTCTGTATGCTTCACATTGTATACCATACCGATCTCTTCAGCTTCTCCATTGAACAGTTAATGTAAGTGAACAAGTTACGCCAGTGGGCTCTGGCGGGATGTGTCCGATCAAAGGGTGGACGGAGGAGAAAGGATTCCAGCAGAGATAAAAGGCGCATAACGAGGTGCAGGAAGATACGTGTTGACATAGGAATGGATAGTGGGAATGAAAGGGGCTGCTGGGCTAGGCTAGGTTTGTAAACACTTGTTTTGATTCTATTTATTTTCTTTTTTTTTTTTTACCAAATTTGTTGTTTTTATCGTTGTCAGTCAATGCAGATTGAGGCAGCAGAGATGCCGTGTTGAGAATTTACATGGATGATGCACCTTTTTTAGTGGTTGTACGAGACCAGCTATTTAAACGCTCGAGGGGGAAGAAATAATAAAAAATAAAAAAAAAATCCTGAAATGACTAAGCACCTTACAACAGAATGGTTCAGCCAGGGGGCGAGACTTGGACTCCGCGGTAGAAGAATACAGAAATCCCGACCAAAACCCAGAGTCATCTACTATTATGAGCCAAGCCCTCAGACCAAAGTGATGTGGTCCTAAATGCTGCACGCCACAGAACCTGGACTGTAGTGACAATTAAAGACGCCTTGAAACTCCACCAGCAAAAATCGAACTCAGGCTTATACCTTGCAGCCTGTTCCTTTCCCACATACATATGCAACCTTTTACTTTTCCTGAGTACATGAAGCCAGCAGCAGTATCAGCCATGATTGAGAGATGGGAGTACGTGAAAGCCATAGTGTTGTGGAAGGAACTCTCTCAGAGCCCTGTCCCTCCCTGCCACTGACCATTCTTCTTTTAAATTACTTTTTTTCTTTTCTATTTCCTTTTGGGTTTCTTTGTTTTTAAAAGTGTGTAGGGCATTGAGATGCGTTTAGAGTTAGACTGATTCCCCAGCAGCCTTTAACCCATCCCCTAGTGCCCCCCCGCCCCACCCAACCACCACCCCCACCCCTTCCTCACGCACCCTAAAAGCAGCAGTGGCGGCGGCCCTCTTTCTAGACACACCCTCCAGAGCTCATGGTGAAATGCATGTGTTAATTACAATTTCTTTTCCATAATAAGAAAAACAGTTTGAAAAGAGCAGAACCTTTAACTGATTGAATAAAAGGATGTTCTTGACTGTAAAAAAACAGTGTTTGGACTGTTATTTCATTGGAATTCTAATTGCTATTAACTTTGAAAGAGTTTTGTTTTACTCTCTGGAGCTGAACTGAAAAAAAATCACAATATGGAATAAAAACAGAAAAAAAGATTATTCAGCTGCCATTCATTTTCACAAAAGAGTGTAAACAGAGTAGGGTTCAAACTCTAACACCGACGGATGACTTTTTACTGATTTCAGTTAAGAATAGGACATTCTTTTAACGGAAAAACACAACAATAGTTAAATATGTGTAAACAAATGTGAGGCTTTTCAGATGAAAAATGAATTGTTACAGATTCTTACCATGTTCCCTTTACGTTTAAGTTTAGTTTAAAAGATTAATTGCCACAGATGAACATCAATGAAAAAGATGACACTGAAAATGTGAACTGGACGGAGCAGATGGTTCTGAAGTTGACTGCGGTCAACACCAAGAGTGTGTTTAAATGGTCATAAAGCCCATAAGTTGGTTATAGAATGAGTTTTTGATCCAGAACTAATCCTCCAAAAAACCAATACCCAGCATAATTCATGTTCTTGTGGATGAAGGCCATCAGTTACTCACAGAAATGTTCCAACATCTATTGTAAATCATTCCAAGGAGAGCAGACTCTGGCGCTGCAAAAGGGGCAACAATGGATTAAATGGTGGCCATTTGTATTTACATTTAATGACATTTCACGGCTGAGGAAGGGGCTCTCTCTAAGTTTCAGTTACGTTTATCTTCTCAAATGCAGGTATTTAATGGTTTGGCTTTGATTTGTAAAACTTTAAAATACACAGTGACTGAGACAAATTTAATAACACAGAAAATATTTTTTAAACATTTATTTGACCAACGCCAAGCAAACGTTTGTGATTCCACACTGTGAGGTTACAGCTGGAGGAGCAGGGCCTATCATTATCCACTATAATTATTCTGAAGTCAGTGTATCGTTTGACCACTAACGTCCTGCACAGAGGTTATGAGCACACACTGGAGAATAGTAAACTACACAATTAGAATTCATGTAGAAAATTACAGATTTGGGATGTATTGTGAAATGCTGTGGTGCAGATCAGATGAGACATTCATTACGATGAAATAACGGGCATTTAAGTTCTGGGAGAGTAAATATTTCACCACACATTTGCGGGTGTTATCAAATATTCCACACCAAAGGTTTTTCTAAAATTTGCTGAATCAGTGAAAAACTTTAACTTTCAAACAGCCCTGGTTTTTAAAAATGATTTTTACAGTGACTCTGAACATTTAAACATATTTAAACATCAACAAATCAAAACTAATATGGTATTAACACTTAATATACTCTAAGCTTTCCTTTAGAAACACCGCAGACAACGAACTTCAGAAACTCATTACGGGTTTTACTTAAATTCTCCAGCACTTTAACCATTGGTCAAAACTCCAGGGTCCACACACACACAGTACTGGGTGTAATTCATGACGCCTGTATTTTTTCCACAGGCCAGTCTCTCATGGATGGTAGATGTTGCCATGGTCACAGCACTCCCAGTCAATCAGCTCAGAGCGCTGGAACCATAGCGAGATCTCTTTTTGTGCCACTTCAGTGGAGTCTGAGGCATGAACAATGTTCCTGCAACATTAATACAACACAAAAACATCGCAATTATATCGTCAGTTAAATGTGTGAACAGTTTAAATAAAAAAAAGGGGGTAAATGTTTAATTTGGGAAGGTTTGTCTGGATTAAAAACAATTATATATTTTTAAAAGACCTATTAAAATTACTATAAAACTACCTGGATGTATAAGAATACGCCGGGACATCTGGGTGTCTAGAAAGGCGCTATACAAGTAACAATACATAGATAGATTTTCTGTAGATTTTAATATTCCTTTTTATTTTTAAGCAATTAAAACAAAGCTAACTGGGTCCACTCCAATTACACCGTGCTCACAGGACAAAAGGCTGACCACACGTTTCCTCCCAGCCACCACTTCTTTTCAAATGGCCACACACACACACAACGAAAGGGTTTTGCATATTGGTTTTTTTCTGTATTTATTTGAACACAATCTATTTTATTAAACACTGTCGGTAATAATAATAGTTTCAAATTTTGGTTGATGCATTTAGTTCATGTTCTGCTTTGAAGCTGCTAGCAGTGAGATCATGTGATCCCATGTGGCCTTCTGATTGACAGCTCAACACGGATTGAAAGTGTGGATTAAAAGCAAGCCTCGTGCCACGCACTACACTCAACCCACAGCAACAAAGTGATATGAGAGCAAGCCCTGTTATAGCCCCCTGCCATTTCACACATCACGCAGTCTCTCTCCATTTTTGAGGTATTGTTTGCCTCACCTCTGTAGGTATGTAGTTATGGCAACGTGTCTGAACATGCAGATATTATGGTCCTTCTCTAAACAACTTTTGCAAACATTTTAAATGTATTGGGTATTTATAAAAACATTAAATGCTTGCGAAAATACAAAAAGCTCCTGTTCAACACTGTTAACGATGTCCAGCAGAATCAACGTGGGAAACATGCCCCATTTCTGTTTTTAAGGTGTAGTGTTGTTGCCTTTCCAATAGAATACGCTAATTTTCTGACAGGACGTGGAGGTTTGATGCCTGTGGCACAGATCTATGGAAAGCTTTGATACCTCATTTAAACACTCACTGGTTGTTAGAACATAATGCAAGTATAAGTATGTTTTATTATAATGAATCTGACAAGTATTCATGGATATTTGTGTGTGTGTGTGTGAGAGAGAGAGTGTACATACCTGCTAATATGAATGCTAAAGTCTCCCCTTATAGTTCCAGGTGAAGCTTCAGCTGGGTTTGTATTTCCCAAAAGCATCCGTGTGGACTTCACTACATTGTGTCCCTCCCAAACCTGGAAAAGGTTATGGAACTTTAGAACATTCGCTTTATACACTTTCACAAGTGTAATACACAACAAGGTGGGCCATTTATATGGATACACCTTAATAAAACGGGAATGGTTGGTGATATTAACTTCCTGTTTGTGGCACATTAGTATATGGGAGGGGGGAAACTTTTTTAAGATGGGTGGTGACCATGGCGGCCATATTAAATCCAACTTTTGTTTTTTCAATGGGAAGAGGGTCATGTGACACATCAAACTTATTGGGAATTTCACGAGAAAAACAATGGGTAAGTAAAAAAAAAAACAAACAAAAAAAAAACCTGAAACTACGGACACTGGAAGCCTGTGCTAGCATTTCTCCTCCGTTGCTATCAGTGTGTGAAAAGAGGGTTGCATTGACAATCCAACACAATGGGCAGCACTTTGAACACATTTGGTGGTCAGAAACTTGTAAATAACTCATGAAAGAATAAAGTTACGTTAAAACCAAGTACACCATTGTTTCTTTTGTGAAATTTGATGTGTCACATGACCCTCTTCCCATTGAAAAAACAAAAGTTGGATTCAAAATGGCCGACTTTAAAATGGCCACCATGGTCACCACCATCTTGAAAAGTTTCCCCCCTCCCATATACTAATGTGTCACAAACAGGAAGTTAATATCACCAACCATTCCCATTTTATTAAGGTGTATCCATATAAATGGCTTAAATTACAAAATAAAGGTTCATTTCACATGAATGGGTTCTTCCTCTGTGCCAAATTAATATATATTTATGGCTCCTCTTTCTGGCCATAATTTAGGCAACAACATTCTCATTTTCCCTTATTCGTTAATCAAAATATGAAAACTTCTGGATACATTTTAAAATGTCTTTAGAGCTTAGGTAAAATCTCAATGTCCCAGAGACAAACCCAAAAAAATAAAATTAATTAATTAACTCGTGTTTTGGGATTAGTTTTTTTTTTTCTTGAGTTGACTAAGTCGAATTTAACTTCAGAAGGGCTTTTAATGAAACTACATCTCTGTTCCACACTTGAACTGAATGAAGAGTGAACATCAGCCTCCACCAAGAGAACCACATCTTTCATTTTTCTATTTTATTTCCAACTCCTCTAAATGTAATGAGCTGACTGACTCTATAAGAACTGTCCTATAGCAGTGTTATCAGGAGTGGACATGATGGAGGAGGACAGCAGTTAGAAAATGGGTGGAGTGACACTGACCATGGCAACCACGGGGCCTGAAGTCATATAGCGCAGCAGACTGGGGTAGAATGGCTTTCTGTGCAGAGATGAATAATGCTGGGCCAGCAGCTCCTCAGATGCCTGAAACATGGAAGGAATGACAACTATGCTGAGTACATTCTGCTCATAGTTATGACAGGAACTTTCATACAGTAAAATTGAATTTCAATTAACAATAGACACTGTCCAGTTTATTAAGTTCAAGATGCTTTATTCTTTATTCCTTAATGTAACTTAAAGTAATAGGCACTTCAGGGCCATGTGGCAATACACAACAGCAGCACATTACACAGAGAAGATAGAAAATACTGTGGAATGAGTAGACAATACAATAATAACCCTCAGTAATAAACACCTGACACACACAGGACAGGAAAAAATTACAAAATCATTACAGAAAAGGGCATTAAAGGCTAAGCACCACTTAATGGACCTCCCTGAATATTCACATTATTGTAGTGACTGACAGATATAAGTATGAATTAAAATGAAAATAGCAGCTTAATTTGCTTTAAAACTGACAATTTTATTAAACTGACGGAAAAACCCGAGCTCTCTACGGAAATTCTCGAACGCGACCGTGACGTCACTGGTGGACAACAGCTGAACAACGCCGCGGTAAAACACCGTTATGACTGACTGTTATGACAGTATCTAGCTAAATAACCAACATTATTCATGACAATAGCCTAGCAATAAGCTAAACTCAAATGTAGAGGTACCGTTATTCTTGTAAATGTGATCGAAGTCGAACTCGAATTCATCCGACACTATAAACCTCCGTAATGCAGCTACGTAGCCGAGTATAATCTGAGCCACCGAGTTTAGCGAGTCAAGCTAACGTTAACTAACACCAACTAAAACAGGCGAAGTGAGTGTCCTTACCCTGTTTACCTCCATGTTACAGAGGCTCTTCAACACCTTTCGTTGGTGTCCTTACATGCCCATATTGTTGGAAAAGCGCCAGTGAAATGAGCTACAGATAACGGAGTGAGCGGAGGGTCCTTTCCAAAGTGTCCGTTTAAAGTGGACAAATTTAGTCCATTTTCTGGATATTGTGGGATCTTTGGGCCATTTGTGCACAGATGTCCCACTGTACATTGAATGATTGCAGCCAAAAACAACACACCTTTTCCTCATTCTGCATTAAATTAAGTGCAGCTTCTAGAGTTGTTGTCCACCATCTACGTCACAGGCAAGACGCCTATTAGAGTTTCCCAACACCGTTGAGGGGGGGGGACCAACTGTCTTTTAAACCTTATTCCTTCAATTAGTAAGAAATAACATGTTTTCTGACGATCAATAAACACAAGTTAGGAACTCTATTTACTGTAACTCTATAACTGTATTTATTTGACACTTTCATAGAGCTGCTGCTTAGCCTTTAAATACACTATCAGTATTCCTCCTATTTCCGACCGTCCCCTAATTCCGGTGTTACACTAAATTCTGTGACCGTCGAATTCTGTGACCCTAGAGGGCGCTACTTCATAGCTGTGACATAGGGGGTCACAATTTCTGACAGCTGCCGTCAGAATTTGTGACCCCCACTGAATCTCCATATAAACCTTACAAGCATTCCGGTTTTAAGTACATTTATTTAATTAATATTCAGTGTGGTCACAAATTCTGACGGTAGCTGTCAGAAATTGTGACCCCCTATGTCACAGCTATGAAGTAGCGCCCTCTAGGGTCACAGAATTCGACGGTCACAGAATTCGGTGTAACACCGGCCGTATATGGTGCAATTCCGCTCTCTCTTCGCTAATTGCATTGGGTAAGACAAAACGTAAATTCAAGCTTTAGTAGGG
Source organism: Hoplias malabaricus (assembly GCF_029633855.1). NCBI lineage: Eukaryota > Metazoa > Chordata > Actinopteri > Characiformes > Erythrinidae > Hoplias > Hoplias malabaricus. The sequence continues at coordinate 37,595,073 of NC_089812.1, read as the reverse complement.
CATTTAAACATCAATCTTGCAAGAAATCACACATCTAAACAATATTTAAGTGTCTCTAACAGTGTTGTAATTCTTTGTGTGCAAAACTGCATGTGGAACACAACACATTTCCATTTCGTGACAGATATTTCCCTCAGTGTAAAAGTTAGCTTAGCGGTTAGCTTCCTTTTCTCTGAGGGAAAAATCTACCGCCATTTTAATCCTTACATGTAGAGTACGGATACCAACACAGGACAAACGTAATCTCATTGTGAACCTCTCAAAACCACTGAATGTGGGAGCAACTGTCTCGTTTGACTGTCACAAGCAGGGGAGGTGGCCGAAGTACGGGGGCGCTAGTAATCTCAGCAGTATTGGCACCTACTTAAACAAGCGTTTTTATCTAAAAACATTTTCAAAGTCAAGCAAGTCTTGGACATTAAATGTACACGTTTGACTCCTGAAAAATGTTGATTTGAGTGAGTAAAGTACTTCTATTTATTTACAGTTAGCTAAGATTTCCAATATTGTAATTAAAGTGGCCGGAAGTTGGGGTAATTACGCTATATATATTCAGAGGTTTGTAGCCACCTCATATTTTAGTTGGCTACTTTAAACAGCACCACCGCCGACTCGGGGGCTGAATTGCGCACAGAGCTTGTGTAATTCCCACAAAAATTAAATGAATGTAAGTATATATTCTGGAGCAGTAGAACATGAGCTCAAGTCCATGCTCCACATCGAGTGAGGGCTAGAGGGGGACAGAGCCTCCAGAACTGGGCTGGAACCGCCTTCCTAGAGTGGAGCATTCATTCAGTAAACTTGAGTTGTAAGAGTCTGATGCGCTTTTATTATCTGACCTCAATAAACCACACACATTCTCAAGTAGAGACTCACAGCGAAGGGGCACGACCTACCTATTAATGAGAAGAAATGGATGAGCAGGTATCAACAAACTTTTGACCACATTCCCCCAAGGGTCTCTACAAATGTACGCACATTCATACACAGAGAGGACGTTTGAGTAGATCACTCACCTGAAGCATTTTTAGGCCCACCAATCGGAAGCCTCGTTGCTCAAAGCGTTTAATGATCTGACCAATCAGACGTCTCTGGACCCCGTCTGGCTTCACTGCCACCAGAGTCCTCTCTTTTACACCAGGAATACCTGAAAAAATCACTTAACCTTTACAAGCAAATTAAAGATTGTTTGTTTTTGTGTGTGTGTGTTATACATTATAGACACTCTAGGTCTCCAGTCAGTGATGTCCTGTATTCTGGGTGGACAATTGTGCCCTCTACTGGCCAACCACGAAAATACAGGAATATTTCATACAAAAACACTGTAAATACAGAGAGGCTCATTAGGAACCAAACACATACAAATGTATACATTGTTGCTGTATCCTCAAAATCTCCTTACAGTCATAACCAGCTAAAATTGTGCCAAATTACTTGAAATTTAAACTTTTGTACATAAATTGAAAAAAGTTTTCACATTCTCCTTTTAAATGAGAGGTTTTATGACCACAGTGACAGTACATTATAAGCAACCTGGGATGCAACAGAGTATTTTTATACTTAAAGGCGATGTTTACAATTGTAATCAAAACAGGCTTTTTATAAAATTCAGATGATGTTTCCTCACTGTTTGCTAGCTCACCCGTCTGTGCTGGAAACCTGTGTAATGTGTTTACTGAACCCCAGTGTCAGTAAATGAGTGAATAAACAGTCGTGGTCCTATGCGAAGCTTTCTCCCCCTCTTTGCTCATGATAGATGCATCTGGAGTTTTTAAGACAACTCCAAAAGTACGAACAGAGATGAGGATAATGCCCAATTATTGCTCCGCAGGTGGATAATATTGACTTATTTTTGCTGTTTCAAATAATTCATGGTGGAAATGTCTCCAAACTCAGAAGACAGCTAACTGCATTACCGTACAGTAAATAAAATCATACAAACAAGTTAGACTTCATCCATGTACATACAACAATTAAACACACTGTTCCACCACTTGACAAGCTGCAGAGCTTCTGAACTTAAACAAACCAGAGAGAACTGCATTTCCCCACATTCGTAGATGTTCCCTTTAAGTATTATTTTGAAAGTTTTGTACCTAATTCAGGTAGTTTACCCAGAACAGCATTTCTCCTAATGACTTATTTCAGTCAAATTAAGCTGCAAACAGTAACATGACGTCAAATCTCCACTGAAAAACACTGTCAGCCAAATGGGATGCTGTGGAGCATATCACATGTGTATGATCATCACAGTCACAGCCAAGCACTGGCTAGTGGTGTAGTAAAACCTTGACTAGGGGTCAAAAAAAATAAATAAATAAAAAGTTATATTTATATTAATTATATTACATATATGCAACATAGGGTGAGGCATTGTGGTGTAGTCATACAACTCCAGGGTCCTGGAGGTTGTGGGTTCAAGTCCCACTCTGGGTGACTGTCTGTGAGAAGTGTGTGGGGTGTTCTCCCTGTGTCCGAGTGGGTTTTCTCCGAGTGACTGTCTGTGAGGAGTGTGGTGTGTTCTCTCTGTGTCTGCGTGGGTTTCCTCCAGGTGACTGTCTGTGAGGAGTGTGGTGTGTTCTCCCTGTGTCCACGTGGGGTTCCTCCCATGTTCCAGTTGGTAAGTGGATTTGCGACTCAAAAGTGTCCCTAGATGTGAATGTGTGTTACCCCCTGCAAAGGACTGGCACCCCCTCCAGGGTGTGTTCCTGCCTTGTGCTCAGTGATTCCGGGTAGGCTCTGGACCAACTGTGACCCTGAACAGGATAAGCACTTACAGACAATGAATGAATGAATATATGTTTAAAGTATTAAATGTTTTAATTTTTTTTTTTTTTTTTTTTTTTTTTACAAAGTTTTGTATTTTTTTTACTACAAATGTAATTTCAATCATTCGGAGCCACTTTCCACCATGCTTCACTGTGCCTAAAGAAGTCACGTAAAAAACGTATGCCACATTATGGCTAATTGCATGATGTCATTAAGTAAAAATGTTAGAATATCACAATATCATAATATTCACTTTTTTAAATAATTAAAAAAATGATGACGATACTATTGCGAACGATAGAATATGGCACAGCCCTAGCCTTGACCACCCAGAAGTGGGCAGTGGAGCACTGACTCTGTGCGGTTAAGAATAGGTAGATCCCCATCTCTGAGATTAGTGGGAGTACAACTTTTAATCCAGAACTAAACATCTGACATGAGAAGTTGACCTCGCTCATGTCACTTCATCGAATGATCAGCGTCTTCAGAAGAGTGGAGGTTATTTCTGTAATCAGTGGGGGATAAAAACCTTAAAAATACCCCTCATATCAGAATAAATTACCCGAGCCGGTACCTACACAGAGGTCGGCTACAGGGCATATATCCTTAAGACAAACAGCGTTAACTTTGGTCTGCAGTTGTACCACAGTCTCTCACTCTGTTTTTCAAAACATGTTTTTCTTTTAAATGACTGACTGATATCATGACAGCTTTCCTGATGCCAAAGCCCACCCACGTCATTTTAAACAAGACAGCTGACCTTTGTTCAGATGAACCACCTTTACACTTTCCCATGCACACACTCGTTCATCTGTGCCCACTCACTGACACAAGCTTGATTTATGAGGAATCCATGTGATGTGCATGTGATCTCTGCAGTTAACGTTGATGCCTTGATCTAATTAGGAGCATTACACACACACACACACACACACACACACACACACCGACATATATACCAAACCATACACCCACATGTACACAAACAAAAGCTCTGGTTGGCTGTCCAGCAGATCAGTTATCCATCAGTAAGGACAGCAGACAGGAAAAGTGCTCTTAACTTTGCCGCTGATAAAGTGTTTTAAAGTGAGAGTCACCCTGAGGACAGATCAATATTTGACATAGATTACGAGGGAAGGGATGAATTCAGCATTAGATCTTTTTAAGAACTGTTGGAATATGAACTAATGATAGTAGAAATATATATTTTTTCCCCACACAAATAACAGTTAATAACTTTATAAGTAGCTTCTTGAAAATCCAGAATGTCATATTACATTAAATCTTTCTTCTGAACTGAATATCTTGAAATACAGCTACAGGAAACATAAAGATGGGCCTGGGCTTCCATATGAGTGAGTTTAGTTACCATTTAATAATAATGAGGAGGGTGAAGAAAACATTATACACAAAAAATATACACCCATGATTATGTGACACAGATACATAAACCCTAGCATACGGAACAAGTTACTACCCACAATATCTGACCGAACACTCCGTTTAGCTGCTGAGAATATTATTTAACCTTTATATGTAATCATTTAACTGGGTTGTGAGATTGTCAGTTCTAAACTTGGCTTTTTGAAGGCTGAGGTGAGGCAAAGCACTGGTTCTCAGACTGTACTCACAGCAGAAGCAGACACACACTCACAGAATGTCATTTTTTTTTTCAAATAAATCTAATTTAGGGAGCAGTGGAAGGGGTGTGTGGGTGGTAGTGATCACTCCATCATAAGATAACCATCCTCATATTGTGTGAAAAAATACTCTATATACTGGGAATATCATTCATCCATTATCTGTAACCCTTATTCAGTTCAGGGTCGTGGTGGGTCCAGAGCCTACCTGGAATCATTGGGCGAATACATCCTGGAGGGTGCGCCAGTCCTTCACAGGGCAACACACACAAACACACACACACACACACACATTCACTCACACACTCACACCTACGGACACTTTCGAGACGCCAATCCACCTACCAACGTGTGTTTTTGGACTGTGGGATGAAACCGGAGCACCCGGAGGAAACCCACAGAGACACAGAGAGAACACACCACACTCCTCACAGTCACCCGGAGGAAACTCACACAGACACAGAGAGAACACACCCCACTCCTCACAGACAGTCATCCGGAGGAAACCCACGCAGACACAGAGAGAACACACCACACTCCTCATAGACAGTCACCTGGAGGAAACCCACGCAGACACAGAGAGAACACACCACTCCTCATAGACAGTCACCCGGAACAGGGCTCAAACCCACAACCATTTCTTACTTAATACCATAGTTTATTGTACACTTGAACCAAATTGTACACATGTAACCAAACCACCTCCCATTAATGAAGTCAGTCCCCATTTTTTGGAGCTAATTCTCCTCATAGCCAGTTTCCACCATACTTCATTGTGCCTAAAAGACTAATGTAAAGGACCTATGGCATATTATGTGTAACTGCATTTAGTCATTACATAAAAATAAAGTCAGAATATCACTACTATCACGATATAGTTTTTTTTTATCCTTTTAAAATCCTGACAATATTATTGCACATTTTACAATATGTCACAGCCATAACATCACTTATGAATTAGAATTCTTTAAGTCAGCAGAAATTTAATAAGTGGCAACAAGCCAGGAACTGCCTTTCTGAGTCTCCACTCTTTGCCTAAAAATAAGTCCATTAACATATGATATATGTTGGTGATTAAACTTGCCATACACAGGACATCCATAAAGCAAATACATGTCACGTTTGGATTTCTATCCCTGAGAGTAAGGAGACGGTGGACCACTGTTGACCCACTGAGGACAAAGTTGGACATCCACTAGTGTTTTACACAGTGTTTTCTGGACGGACAACTGTTGACCCACTGAGGACAAAGTTGGAGGTCCACTAGTGTTTTACACAGTGTTTTCTGGACGGACAACTGTTGACCGACTGAGGACAAAGTTGGACATCCACTAGTGTTTTACACAGCGTTTTCTGGGCGGACCACTGTTGACCCACTGAGGACAAAGTTGGAGGTCCACTAGTGTTTTACACAGTGTTTTCTGGACGGACAACTGTTGACCGACTGAGGACAAAGTTGGAGGTCCACTAGTGTTTTACACAGTGTTTTCTGGACGGACAACTGTTGACCCACTGAGGACAAAGTTGGAGGTCCACTAGTGTTTTACACAGTGTTTTCTGGACGGACAACTGTTGACCCACTGAGGACAAAGTTGGAGGTCCACTAGTGTTTTACACAGTGTTTTCTGGACGGACAACTGTTGACCGACTGAGGACAAAGTTGGACATCCACTAGTGTTTTACACAGCGTTTTCTGGGCGGACCACTGTTGACCCACTGAGGACAAAGTTGGAGGTCCACTAGTGTTTTACACAGTGTTTTCTGGACGGACAACTGTTGACCGACTGAGGACAAAGTTGGACATCCACTAGTGTTTTACACAGTGTTTTCTGGGTGGACAACTGTTGACCCACTGAGGGCAAATTTGGAGGTCCACTAGTGTTTTACACAGTGTTTTCTGGGTGGACCACTGCTGACCCACTGAGGACAAAGTTGGAGGTCCACTAGTGTTTTACACAGTGTTTTCTGGACGGACCACTGTTGACCCACTGAGGGCAAAGTTGCAGGTCCACTAGTGTTTTACACAGCGTTTTCTGGGTGGACAACTGTTGACCCACTAAGGGCAAAGTTGGAGGTCCACTAGTGTTTTACACAGTGTTTTCTGGGTGGACAACTGTTGACCCACTGAGGGCAAAGTTGGAGGTCCACTAGTGTTTTACACAGTGTTTTCTGGGTGGACAACTGTTGACCCACTGAGGACAAAGTTGGAGGTCCACTAGTGTTTTACACAGTGTATTCTGGGTGGACCACTGTTGACCCACTGAGGACAAAGTTGGAGGTCCACTAGTGTTTTACACAGTGTTTTCTGGACGGACAACTGTTGACCCACTGAGGGCAAATTTAGAGGTCCACTAGTGTTTTACATAGTGTTTTCTGGGTAGACCACTGCTGACCCACTGAGGACAAAGTTGGAGGTCCACTAGTGTTTTACACAGTGTTTTCTGGACGGACAACTGTTGACCCACTGAGGACAAAGTTGGAGGTCCACTAGTGTTTTACACAGTGTTTTCTGGGTGGACCACTGTTGACCCACTGAGGACAAAGTTGGAGGTCCACTAGTGTTTTACACAGTGTTTTCTGGACGGACAACTGTTGACCCACTGAGGGCAAATTTAGAGGTCCACTAGTGTTTTACATAGTGTTTTCTGGGTAGACCACTGCTGACCCACTGAGGACAAAGTTGGAGGTCCACTAGTGTTTTACACAGTGTTTTCTGGACGGACAACTGTTGACCCACTGAGGACAAAGTTGGAGGTCCACTAGTGTTTTACACAGTGTTTTCTGGACGGACCACTGTTGACCCACTGAGGGCAAAGTTGGAGGTCCACTAGTGTTTTACACAGTGTTTTCTGGGTGGACCACTGCTGACCCACTGAGGACAAAGTTGGAGGTCCACTAGTGTTTTACACAGTGTTTTCTGGACGGACCACTGTTGACCCACTGAGGGCAAAGTTGCAGGTCCACTAGTGTTTTACACAGCGTTTTCTGGGTGGACAACTGTTGACCCACTGAGGGCAAAGTTGGAGGTCCACTAGTGTTTTACACAGTGTTTTCTGGGTGGACAACTGTTGACCCACTGAGGGCAAATTTGGAGGTCCACTAGTGTTTTACACAGTGTTTTCTGGGTGGACAACTGTTGACCCACTGAGGACAAAGTTGGAGGTCCACTAGTGTTTTACACAGTGTATTCTGGGTGGACCACTGTTGACCCACTGAGGACAAAGTTGGAGGTCCACTAGTGTTTTACACAGTGTTTTCTGGACGGACAACTGTTGACCCACTGAGGGCAAATTTAGAGGTCCACTAGTGTTTTACATATTGTTTTCTGGGTAGACCACTGCTGACCCACTGAGGACAAAGTTGGAGGTCCACTAGTGTTTTACACAGTGTTTTCTGGACGGACAACTGTTGACCCACTGAGGACAAAGTTGGAGGTCCACTAGTGTTTTACACAGTGTTTTCTGGACGGACAACTGTTGACCCACTGAGGACAAAGTTGGAGGTCCACTAGTGTTTTACACAGCGTTTTCTGGACGGACCACTGTTGACCCACTGAGGACAAAGTTGGAGGTCCACTAGTGTTTTACACAGTGTATTCTGGACGGACCACTGTTGACCCACTGAGGGCAAAGTTGGAGGTCCACTAGTGTTTTACACAGTGTTTTCTGGGTGGACCACTGCTGACCCACTGAGGACAAAGTTGGAGGTCCACTAGTGTTTTACACAGTGTTTTCTGGGTGGACCACTGTTGACCCACTGAGGACAAAGTTGGAGGTCCACTAGTGTTTTACACAGTGTTTTCTGGGTGGACCACTGTTGACCCACTGAGGACAAAGTTGGAGGTCCACTAGTGTTTTACACAGTGTTTTCTGGACGGACAACTGTTGACCCACTGAGGGCAAATTTGGAGGTTCCAATAGTGTTTTACACAGTGTTTTCTGGGTGGACCACTGTTCACCCACTGAGGGCACAGTTGGAGGACCACTAGTGTTTTACACAGTGTTTTCTGGACGGACAACTGTTGACCCACTGAGGACAAAGTTGGAGGTCCACTAGTGTTTTACACAGTGTTTTCTGGGTGGACCACTGCTGACCCACTGAGGACAAAGTTGGAGGTCCACTAGTGTTTTACACAGTGTTTTCTGGGTGGACCACTGTTGACCCACTGACGACAAAGTTGGAGGTCCACTAGTGTTTTACACAGTGTTTTCTGGGTGGACCACTGTTGACCCACTGAGGACAAAGTTGGAGGTCCACTAGTGTTTTACACAGTGTTTTCTGCACGGACAACTGTTGACCCACTGAGGACAAAGTTGGAGGTCCACTAGTGTTTTACACAGTGTTTTCTGAACGGACCACTGTTGACCCACTGAGGGCAAAGTTGGAGGTCCACTAGTGTTTTACACAGTGTTTTCTGGGTGGACCACTGCTGACCCACTGAGGACAAAGTTGGAGGTCCACTAGTGTTTTACACAGTGTTTTCTGGACGGACAACTGTTGACCGACTGAGGACAAAGTTGGACATCCACTAGTGTTTTACACAGCGTTTTCTGGGCGGACCACTGTTGACCCACTGAGGACAAAGTTGGAGGTCCACTAGTGTTTTACACAGTGTTTTCTGGACGGACAACTGTTGACCGACTGAGGACAAAGTTGGAGGTCCAACTAGTGTTTTACACAGTGTTTTCTGGACGGACAACTGTTGACCCACTGAGGACAAAGTTGGAGGTCCACTAGTGTTTTACACAGTGTTTTCTGGACGGACAACTGTTGACCGACTGAGGACAAAGTTGGACATCCACTAGTGTTTTACACAGCGTTTTCTGGGCGGACCACTGTTGACCCACTGAGGACAAAGTTGGAGGTCCACTAGTGTTTTACACAGTGTATTCTGGGTGGACCACTGTTGACCCACTGAGGACAAAGTTGGAGGTCCACTAGTGTTTTACACAGTGTTTTCTGGACGGACAACTGTTGACCCACTGAGGACAAAGTTGGAGGTCCACTAGTGTTTTACACAGTGTTTTCTGGGTGGACCACTGTTGACCCACTGAGGACAAAGTTGGAGGTCCACTAGTGTTTTACACAGTGTTTTCTGGACGGACAACTGTTGACCCACTGAGGGCAAATTTAGAGGTCCACTAGTGTTTTACATAGTGTTTTCTGGGTAGACCACTGCTGACCCACTGAGGACAAAGTTGGAGGTCCACTAGTGTTTTACACAGTGTTTTCTGGACGGACAACTGTTGACCCACTGAGGACAAAGTTGGAGGTCCACTAGTGTTTTACACAGTGTTTTCTGGACGGACCACTGTTGACCCACTGAGGGCAAAGTTGGAGGTCCACTAGTGTTTTACACAGTGTTTTCTGGGTGGACCACTGCTGACCCACTGAGGACAAAGTTGGAGGTCCACTAGTGTTTTACACAGTGTTTTCTGGACGGACCACTGTTGACCCACTGAGGGCAAAGTTGCAGGTCCACTAGTGTTTTACACAGCGTTTTCTGGGTGGACAACTGTTGACCCACTAAGGGCAAAGTTGGAGGTCCACTAGTGTTTTACACAGTGTTTTCTGGGTGGACAACTGTTGACCCACTGAGGGCAAAGTTGGAGGTCCACTAGTGTTTTACACAGTGTTTTCTGGGTGGACAACTGTTGACCCACTGAGGACAAAGTTGGAGGTCCACTAGTGTTTTACACAGTGTATTCTGGGTGGACCACTGTTGACCCACTGAGGACAAAGTTGGAGGTCCACTAGTGTTTTACACAGTGTTTTCTGGACGGACAACTGTTGACCCACTGAGGGCAAATTTAGAGGTCCACTAGTGTTTTACATAGTGTTTTCTGGGTAGACCACTGCTGACCCACTGAGGACAAAGTTGGAGGTCCACTAGTGTTTTACACAGTGTTTTCTGGACGGACAACTGTTGACCCACTGAGGACAAAGTTGGACATCCACTAGTGTTTTACACAGTGTTTTCTGGGTGGACCACTGTTGACCCACTGAGGACAAAGTTGGAGGTCCACTAGTGTTTTACACAGTGTTTTCTGGACGGACAACTGTTGACCCACTGAGGGCAAATTTAGAGGTCCACTAGTGTTTTACATAGTGTTTTCTGGGTAGACCACTGCTGACCCACTGAGGACAAAGTTGGAGGTCCACTAGTGTTTTACACAGTGTTTTCTGGACGGACAACTGTTGACCCACTGAGGACAAAGTTGGAGGTCCACTAGTGTTTTACACAGCGTTTTCTGGACGGACCACTGTTGACCCACTGAGGGCAAAGTTGGAGGTCCACTAGTGTTTTACACAGTGTTTTCTGGGTGGACCACTGCTGACCCACTGAGGACAAAGTTGGAGGTCCACTAGTGTTTTACACAGTGTTTTCTGGACGGACCACTGTTGACCCACTGAGGGCAAAGTTGCAGGTCCACTAGTGTTTTACACAGCGTTTTCTGGGTGGACAACTGTTGACCCACTGAGGGCAAAGTTGGAGGTCCACTAGTGTTTTACACAGTGTTTTCTGGGTGGACAACTGTTGACCCACTGAGGGCAAATTTGGAGGTCCACTAGTGTTTTACACAGTGTTTTCTGGGTGGACAACTGTTGACCCACTGAGGACAAAGTTGGAGGTCCACTAGTGTTTTACACAGTGTATTCTGGGTGGACCACTGTTGACCCACTGAGGACAAAGTTGGAGGTCCACTAGTGTTTTACACAGTGTTTTCTGGACGGACAACTGTTGACCCACTGAGGGCAAATTTAGAGGTCCACTAGTGTTTTACATATTGTTTTCTGGGTAGACCACTGCTGACCCACTGAGGACAAAGTTGGAGGTCCACTAGTGTTTTACACAGTGTTTTCTGGACGGACAACTGTTGACCCACTGAGGACAAAGTTGGAGGTCCACTAGTGTTTTACACAGTGTATTCTGGACGGACCACTGTTGACCCACTGAGGGCAAAGTTGGAGGTCCACTAGTGTTTTACACAGTGTTTTCTGGGTGGACCACTGCTGACCCACTGAGGACAAAGTTGGAGGTCCACTAGTGTTTTACACAGTGTTTTCTGGGTGGACCACTGTTGACCCACTGAGGACAAAGTTGGAGGTCCACTAGTGTTTTACACAGTGTTTTCTGGGTGGACCACTGTTGACCCACTGAGGACAAAGTTGGAGGTCCACTAGTGTTTTACACAGTGTTTTCTGGACGGACAACTGTTGACCCACTGAGGGCAAATTTGGAGGTTCCAATAGTGTTTTACACAGTGTTTTCTGGGTGGACCACTGTTCACCCACTGAGGGCACAGTTGGAGGACCACTAGTGTTTTACACAGTGTTTTCTGGACGGACAACTGTTGACCCACTGAGGACAAAGTTGGAGGTCCACTAGTGTTTTACACAGTGTTTTCTGGGTGGACCACTGCTGACCCACTGAGGACAAAGTTGGAGGTCCACTAGTGTTTTACACAGTGTTTTCTGGGTGGACCACTGTTGACCCACTGACGACAAAGTTGGAGGTCCACTAGTGTTTTACACAGTGTTTTCTGGGTGGACCACTGTTGACCCACTGAGGACAAAGTTGGAGGTCCACTAGTGTTTTACACAGTGTTTTCTGCACGGACAACTGTTGACCCACTGAGGACAAAGTTGGAGGTCCACTAGTGTTTTACACAGTGTTTTCTGAACGGACCACTGTTGACCCACTGAGGGCAAAGTTGGAGGTCCACTAGTGTTTTACACAGTGTTTTCTGGGTGGACCACTGCTGACCCACTGAGGACAAAGTTGGAGGTCCACTAGTGTTTTACACAGTGTTTTCTGGACGGACAACTGTTGACCGACTGAGGACAAAGTTGGACATCCACTAGTGTTTTACACAGCGTTTTCTGGGCGGACCACTGTTGACCCACTGAGGACAAAGTTGGAGGTCCACTAGTGTTTTACACAGTGTTTTCTGGACGGACAACTGTTGACCGACTGAGGACAAAGTTGGAGGTCCAACTAGTGTTTTACACAGTGTTTTCTGGACGGACAACTGTTGACCCACTGTGGACAAAGTTGGAGGTCCACTAGTGTTTTACACAGTGTTTTCTGGACGGACAACTGTTGACCGATTGAGGACAAAGTTGGACATCCACTAGTGTTTTACACAGCGTTTTCTGGGCGGACCACTGTTGACCCACTGAGGACAAAGTTGGAGGTCCACTAGTGTTTTACACAGTGTTTTCTGGACGGACCACTGTTGACCGACTGAGGACAAAGTTGGACATCCACTAGTGTTTTACACAGTGTTTTCTGGACGGACAACTGTTGACCCACTGAGGGCAAATTTAGAGGTCCACTAGTGTTTTCTGGGTAGACCACTGCTGACCCACTGAGGACAAAGTTGGAGGTCCACTAGTGTTTTACACAGTGTTTTCTGGGTGGACCACTGTTGACCCACTGAGGACAAAGTTGGAGGTCCACTAGTGTTTTACACAGTGTTTTCTGGACGGACAACTGTTGACCCACTGAGGGCAAATTTAGAGGTCCACTAGTGTTTTACATAGTGTCTTCTGGGTAGACCACTGCTGACCCACTGAGGACAAAGTTGGAGGTCCACTAGTGTTTTACACAGTGTTTTCTGGACGGACAACTGTTGACCCACTGAGGACAAAGTTGGAGGTCCACTAGTGTTTTACACAGTGTTTTCTGGACGGACCACTGTTGACCCACTGAGGGCAAAGTTGGAGGTCCACTAGTGTTTTACACAGTGTTTTCTGGGTGGACCACTGCTGACCCACTGAGGACAAAGTTGGAGGTCCACTAGTGTTTTACACAGTGTTTTCTGGACGGACCACTGTTGACCCACTGAGGGCAAAGTTGCAGGTCCACTAGTGTTTTACACAGCGTTTTCTGGGTGGACAACTGTTGACCCACTGAGGGCAAAGTTGGAGGTCCACTAGTGTTTTACACAGTGTTTTCTGGGTGGACAACTGTTGACCCACTGAGGGCAAATTTGGAGGTCCACTAGTGTTTTACACAGTGTTTTCTGGGTGGACAACTGTTGACCCACTGAGGACAAAGTTGGAGGTCCACTAGTGTTTTACACAGTGTTTTCTGGACGGACAACTGTTGACCCACTGAGGGCAAATTTAGAGGTCCACTAGTGTTTTACATAGTGTTTTCTGGGTAGACCACTGCTGACCCACTGAGGGCAAATTTAGAGGTCCACTAGTGTTTTACATATTGTTTTCTGGGTAGACCACTGCTGACCCACTGAGGACAAAGTTGGAGGTCCACTAGTGTTTTACACAGTGTTTTCTGGACGGACAACTGTTGACCCACTGAGGACAAAGTTGGAGGTCCACTAGTGTTTTACACAGTGTTTTCTGGACGGACAACTGTTTACCCACTGAGGACAAAGTTGGAGGTCCACTAGTGTTTTACACAGCGTTTTCTGGACGGACCACTGTTGACCCACTGAGGACAAAGTTGGAGGTCCACTAGTGTTTTACACAGTGTATTCTGGACGGACCACTGTTGACCCACTGAGGGCAAAGTTGGAGGTCCACTAGTGTTTTACACAGTGTTTTCTGGGTGGACCACTGCTGACCCACTGAGGACAAAGTTGGAGGTCCACTAGTGTTTTACACAGTGTTTTCTGGGTGGACCACTGTTGACCCACTGAGGACAAAGTTGGAGGTCCACTAGTGTTTTACACAGTGTTTTCTGGGTGGACCACTGTTGACCCACTGAGGACAAAGTTGGAGGTCCACTAGTGTTTTACACAGTGTTTTCTGGACAGACAACTGTTGACCCACTGAGGGCAAATTTGGAGGTTCCAATAGTGTTTTACACAGTGTTTTCTGGGTTGACCACTGTTCACCCACTGAGGGCACAGTTGGAGGACCACTAGTGTTTTACACAGTGTTTTCTGGACGGACAACTGTTGACCTACTGAGGACAAAGTTGGAGGTCCACTAGTGTTTTACACAGTGTTTTCTGGGTGGACCACTGCTGACCCACTGAGGACAAAGTTGGAGGTCCACTAGTGTTTTACACAGTGTTTTCTGGACGGACAACTGTTGACCCACTGAGGGCAAATTTGGAGGTTCCAATAGTGTTTTACACAGTGTTTTCTGGGTGGACCACTGTTCACCCACTGAGGGCACAGTTGGAGGACCACTAGTGTTTTACACAGTGTTTTCTGGACGGACAACTGTTGACCCACTGAGGACAAAGTTGGAGGTCCACTAGTGTTTTACACAGTGTTTTCTGGGTGGACCACTGCTGACCCACTGAGGACAAAGTTGGAGGTCCACTAGTGTTTTACACAGTGTTTTCTGGGTGGACCACTGTTGACCCACTGACGACAAAGTTGGAGGTCCACTAGTGTTTTACACAGTGTTTTCTGGGTGGACCACTGTTGACCCACTGAGGACAAAGTTGGAGGTCCACTAGTGTTTTACACAGTGTTTTCTGCACGGACAACTGTTGACCCACTGAGGACAAAGTTGGAGGTCCACTAGTGTTTTACACAGTGTTTTCTGAACGGACCACTGTTGACCCACTGAGGGCAAAGTTGGAGGTCCACTAGTGTTTTACACAGTGTTTTCTGGGTGGACCACTGCTGACCCACTGAGGACAAAGTTGGAGGTCCACTAGTGTTTTACACAGTGTTTTCTGGACGGACAACTGTTGACCGACTGAGGACAAAGTTGGACATCCACTAGTGTTTTACACAGCGTTTTCTGGGCGGACCACTGTTGACCCACTGAGGACAAAGTTGGAGGTCCACTAGTGTTTTACACAGTGTTTTCTGGACGGACAACTGTTGACCGACTGAGGACAAAGTTGGAGGTCCAACTAGTGTTTTACACAGTGTTTTCTGGACGGACAACTGTTGACCCACTGTGGACAAAGTTGGAGGTCCACTAGTGTTTTACACAGTGTTTTCTGGACGGACAACTGTTGACCGATTGAGGACAAAGTTGGACATCCACTAGTGTTTTACACAGCGTTTTCTGGGCGGACCACTGTTGACCCACTGAGGACAAAGTTGGAGGTCCACTAGTGTTTTACACAGTGTTTTCTGGACGGACCACTGTTGACCGACTGAGGACAAAGTTGGACATCCACTAGTGTTTTACACAGTGTTTTCTGGACGGACAACTGTTGACCCACTGAGGGCAAATTTAGAGGTCCACTAGTGTTTTCTGGGTAGACCACTGCTGACCCACTGAGGACAAAGTTGGAGGTCCACTAGTGTTTTACACAGTGTTTTCTGGGTGGACCACTGTTGACCCACTGAGGACAAAGTTGGAGGTCCACTAGTGTTTTACACAGTGTTTTCTGGACGGACAACTGTTGACCCACTGAGGGCAAATTTAGAGGTCCACTAGTGTTTTACATAGTGTTTTCTGGGTAGACCACTGCTGACCCACTGAGGACAAAGTTGGAGGTCCACTAGTGTTTTACACAGTGTTTTCTGGACGGACAACTGTTGACCCACTGAGGACAAAGTTGGAGGTCCACTAGTGTTTTACACAGTGTTTTCTGGACGGACAACTGTTGACCCACTGAGGGCAAATTTAGAGGTCCACTAGTGTTTTACATAGTGTTTTCTGGGTAGACCACTGCTGACCCACTGAGGGCAAATTTAGAGGTCCACTAGTGTTTTACATATTGTTTTCTGGGTAGACCACTGCTGACCCACTGAGGACAAAGTTGGAGGTCCACTAGTGTTTTACACAGTGTTTTCTGGACGGACAACTGTTGACCCACTGAGGACAAAGTTGGAGGTCCACTAGTGTTTTACACAGTGTTTTCTGGACGGACAACTGTTTACCCACTGAGGACAAAGTTGGAGGTCCACTAGTGTTTTACACAGCGTTTTCTGGACGGACCACTGTTGACCCACTGAGGACAAAGTTGGAGGTCCACTAGTGTTTTACACAGTGTATTCTGGACGGACCACTGTTGACCCACTGAGGGCAAAGTTGGAGGTCCACTAGTGTTTTACACAGTGTTTTCTGGGTGGACCACTGCTGACCCACTGAGGACAAAGTTGGAGGTCCACTAGTGTTTTACACAGTGTTTTCTGGGTGGACCACTGTTGACCCACTGAGGACAAAGTTGGAGGTCCACTAGTGTTTTACACAGTGTTTTCTGGGTGGACCACTGTTGACCCACTGAGGACAAAGTTGGAGGTCCACTAGTGTTTTACACAGTGTTTTCTGGACAGACAACTGTTGACCCACTGAGGGCAAATTTGGAGGTTCCAATAGTGTTTTACACAGTGTTTTCTGGGTGGACCACTGTTCACCCACTGAGGGCACAGTTGGAGGACCACTAGTGTTTTACACAGTGTTTTCTGGACGGACAACTGTTGACCTACTGAGGACAAAGTTGGAGGTCCACTAGTGTTTTACACAGTGTTTTCTGGGTGGACCACTGCTGACCCACTGAGGACAAAGTTGGAGGTCCACTAGTGTTTTACACAGTGTTTTCTGGGTGGACCACTGTTGACCCACTGACGACAAAGTTGGAGGTCCACTAGTGTTTTACACAGTGTTTTCTGGGTGGACCACTGTTGACCCACTGAGGACAAAGTTGGAGGTCCACTAGTGTTTTACACAGTGTTTTCTGCACGGACAACTGTTGACCCACTGAGGACAAAGTTGGAGGTCCACTAGTGTTTTACACAGTGTTTTCTGAACGGACCACTGTTGACCCACTGAGGGCAAAGTTGGAGGTCCACTAGTGTTTTACACAGTGTTTTCTGGGTGGACCACTGCTGACCCACTGAGGACAAAGTTGGAGGTCCACTAGTGTTTTACACAGTGTTTTCTGGACGGACAACTGTTGACCGACTGAGGACAAAGTTGGACATCCACTAGTGTTTTACACAGCGTTTTCTGGGCGGACCACTGTTGACCCACTGAGGACAAAGTTGGAGGTCCACTAGTGTTTTACACAGTGTTTTCTGGACGGACAACTGTTGACCGACTGAGGACAAAGTTCTGGACGGACAACTGTTGACCCACTGAGGACAAAGTTGGAGGTCCACTAGTGTTTTACACAGTGTTTTCTGGACGGACAACTGTTGACCGACTGAGGACAAAGTTGGACATCCACTAGTGTTTTACACAGCGTTTTCTGGGCGGACCACTGTTGACCCACTGAGGACAAAGTTGGAGGTCCACTAGTGTTTTACACAGTGTTTTCTGGACGGACCACTGTTGACCGACTGAGGACAAAGTTGGACATCCACTAGTGTTTTACACAGTGTTTTCTGGACGGACAACTGTTGACCCACTGAGGGCAAATTTAGAGGTCCACTAGTGTTTTACATAGTGTTTTCTGGGTAGACCACTGCTGACCCACTGAGGACAAAGTTGGAGGTCCACTAGTGTTTTACACAGTGTTTTCTGGACGGACAACTGTTGACCCACTGAGGACAAAGTTGGAGGTCCACTAGTGTTTTACACAGTGTTTTCTGGACGGACCACTGTTGACCCACTGAGGGCAAAGTTGGAGGTCCACTAGTGTTTTACACAGTGTTTTCTGGGTGGACCACTGCTGACCCACTGAGGACAAAGTTGGAGGTCCACTAGTGTTTTACACAGTGTTTTCTGGACGGACCACTGTTGACCCACTGAGGGCAAAGTTGCAGGTCCACTAGTGTTTTACACAGCGTTTTCTGGGTGGACAACTGTTGACCCACTGAGGGCAAAGTTGGAGGTCCACTAGTGTTTTACACAGTGTTTTCTGGGTGGACAACTGTTGACCCACTGAGGGCAAATTTGGAGGTCCACTAGTGTTTTACACAGTGTTTTCTGGGTGGACAACTGTTGACCCACTGAGGACAAAGTTGGAGGTCCACTAGTGTTTTACACAGTGTATTCTGGGTGGACCACTGTTGACCCACTGAGGACAAAGTTGGAGGTCCACTAGTGTTTTACACAGTGTTTTCTTGACGGACAACTGTTGACCCACTGAGGGCAAATTTAGAGGTCCACTAGTGTTTTACATATTGTTTTCTGGGTAGACCACTGCTGACCCACTGAGGACAAAGTTGGAGGTCCACTAGTGTTTTACACAGTGTTTTCTGGACGGACAACTGTTGACCCACTGAGGACAAAGTTGGAGGTCCACTAGTGTTTTACACAGTGTTTTCTGGACGGACAACTGTTGACCCACTGAGGACAAAGTTGGAGGTCCACTAGTGTTTTACACAGCGTTTTCTGGACGGACCACTGTTGACCCACTGAGGACAAAGTTGGAGGTCCACTAGTGTTTTACACAGTGTATTCTGGACGGACCACTGTTGACCCACTGAGGGCAAAGTTGGAGGTCCACTAGTGTTTTACACAGTGTTTTCTGGGTGGACCACTGCTGACCCACTGAGGACAAAGTTGGAGGTCCACTAGTGTTTTACACAGTGTTTTCTGGGTGGACCACTGTTGACCCACTGAGGACAAAGTTGGAGGTCCACTAGTGTTTTACACAGTGTTTTCTGGGTGGACCACTGTTGACCCACTGAGGACAAAGTTGGAGGTCCACTAGTGTTTTACACAGTGTTTTCTGGACGGACAACTGTTGACCCACTGAGGGCAAATTTGGAGGTTCCAATAGTGTTTTACACAGTGTTTTCTGGGTGGACCACTGTTCACCCACTGAGGGCACAGTTGGAGGACCACTAGTGTTTTACACAGTGTTTTCTGGACGGACAACTGTTGACCCACTGAGGACAAAGTTGGAGGTCCACTAGTGTTTTACACAGTGTTTTCTGGGTGGACCACTGCTGACCCACTGAGGACAAAGTTGGAGGTCCACTAGTGTTTTACACAGTGTTTTCTGGGTGGACCACTGTTGACCCACTGACGACAAAATTGGAGGTCCACTAGTGTTTTACACAGTGTTTTCTGGGTGGACCACTGTTGACCCACTGAGGGAAGAGTTTGAGGTCCACTAGTGTTTTACACAGCGTTTTCTGGACGGACCACTGTTGACCCACTGAGGACAAAGTTGGAGGTCCACTAGTGTTTTACACAGTGTTTTATGGACGGACCACTGTTGACCCACTGAGGGCAAAGTTGCAGGTCCACTAGTGTTTTACACAGCGTTTTCTGGGTGGACAACTGTTGACCCACTGAGGGCAAAGTTGGAGGTCCACTAGTGTTTTACACAGTGTTTTCTGGACGGACAACTGTTGACCCACTGAGGGCAAATTTGGAGGTTCCAATAGTGTTTTACACAGTGTTTTCTGGGTGGACCACTGTTCACCCACTGAGGGCACAGTTGGAGGACCACTAGTGTTTTACACAGTGTTTTCTGGACGGACAACTGTTGACCCACTGAGGACAAGGTTGGAGGTCCACTACTGTTTTATACAGTGTTTTCTGGGTGGACCACTGCTGACCCACTGAGGACAAAGTTGGAGGTCCACTAGTGTTTTACACAGTGTTTTCTGGGTGGACCACTGTTGACCCACTGACGACAAAGTTGGAGGTCCACTAGTGTTTTACACAGTGTTTTCTGGGTGGACCACTGTTGACCCACTGAGGACAAAGTTGGAGGTCCACTAGTGTTTTACACAGTGTTTTCTGCACGGACAACTGTTGACCCACTGAGGACAAAGTTGGAGGTCCACTAGTGTTTTACACAGTGTTTTCTGAACGGACCACTGTTGACCCACTGAGGGCAAAGTTGGAGGTCCACTAGTGTTTTACACAGTGTTTTCTGGGTGGACCACTGCTGACCCACTGAGGATAAAGTTGGAGGTCCACTAGTGTTTTACACAGTGTTTTCTGGACGGACAACTGTTGACCGACTGAGGACAAAGTTGGACATCCACTAGTGTTTTACACAGCGTTTTCTGGGCGGACCACTGTTGACCCACTGAGGACAAAGTTGGAGGTCCACTAGTGTTTTACACAGTGTTTTCTGGACGGACCACTGTTGACCGACTGAGGACAAAGTTGGACATCCACTAGTGTTTTACACAGTGTTTTCTGGACGGACAACTGTTGACCCACTGAGGGCAAATTTAGAGGTCCACTAGTGTTTTACATAGTGTTTTCTGGGTAGACCACTGCTGACCCACTGAGGACAAAGTTGGAGGTCCACTAGTGTTTTACACAGTGTTTTCTGGGTGGACCACTGTTGACCCACTGAGGACAAAGTTGGAGGTCCACTAGTGTTTTACACAGTGTTTTCTGGGTGGACAACTGTTGACCCACTGAGGGCAAATTTGGAGGTCCACTAGTGTTTTACAAGGGTGTTTTCTGGGTGGACCACTGCTGACCCACTGAGGACAAAGTTGGAGGTCCACTAGTGTTTCACACAGTGTTTTCTGGGTGGACCACTGTTCACCCACTGAGGGCACAGTTGGAGGTCCACTAGTGTTTTACACAGTGTTTTCTGGACGGACAACTGTTGACCCACTGAGGACAAAGTTGGAGGTCCACTAGTGTTTTACACAGCGTATTCTGGACGGACCACTGTTGACCCACTGAGGAAAAAGTTGGAGGTCCACTAGTGTTTTACACAGTGTTTTCTGGGTGGACCACTGTTGACCCACTGAGGACAAAGTTGGAGGTCCACTAGTGTTTTACACAGTGTTTTCTGGGTGGACCACCGCTGACCCACTGAGGGGCAAATTTGGAGGTCCACTAGTGTTTTACACAGTGTTTTCTGGGTGGACCACTGTTCACCCACTGAGGGCACAGTTGGAGGACCACTAGTGTTTTACACAGTGTTTTCTGGACGGACAACTGTTGACCCACTGAGGACAAAGTTGGAGGTCCACTAGTGTTTTACACAGTGTTTTCTGGGTGGACCACTGCTGACCCACTGAGGACAAAGTTGGAGGTCCACTAGTGTTTTACACAGTGTTTTCTGGGTGGACCACTGTTGACCCACTGACGACAAAGTTGGAGGTCCACTAGTGTTTTACACAGTGTTTTCTGGGTGGACCACTGTTGACCCACTGAGGGAAGAGTTGGAGGTCCACTAGTGTTTTACACAGCGTTTTCTGGACGGACCACTGTTGACCCACTGAGGACAAAGTTGGAGGTCCACTAGTGTTTTACACAGTGTTTTATGGACGGACCACTGTTGACCCACTGAGGGCAAAGTTGCAGGTCCACTAGTGTTTTACACAGCGTTTTCTGGGTGGACAACTGTTGACCCACTGAGGGCAAAGTTGGAGGTCCACTAGTGTTTTACACAGTGTTTTCTGGACGGACAACTGTTGACCCACTGAGGGCAAATTTGGAGGTCCACTAGTGTTTTACAAGGGTGTTTTCTGGGTGGACCACTGCTGACCCACTGAGGACAAAGTTGGAGGTCCACTAGTGTTTTACACATAATTTTAATCAGCACAGTGTCATCATTTTTATCATTTAATCATTTTATATCAGTCTTACACTCATTATTATATCTTTCAGAGTTGTCGGTAATGTTTGTATCAGTGTGTTTTCCAGAATAAAAGTCTCTGTGAATGTAAAATCTGTGTGAGGAGATTGTAAATGAGTTCTATCCGGTACAGGACAGTAACCTGAGGGGTCCGATGGTGGTGGACCAGCAGTGGTCTACAGTCAGTGGTGTGACAGTCTTTTTATGACAGTGGACTGATATATGATTACTGTTTGGGGTGGAATTGTAAAATTATGTATCATAAGAATAAGTGGTACAGACTGTGAAGATATTTTTTCCATATCATCCTCCAAAGCCCTACTACAGTTGTAGAAGTTGTACTGTTTATTCCCACTCTTGATGCACTTTGGCTACTTTAAATTCTACATGACGTTAATATTTCAGTAACACACTCACATAAGAATGGGTTTAAATATACTTCACACACACACACCTGATGTAATGCTGTGGCTCCGTGTGTGTTCACATAACCAGGTGATCTGGAGACGAGAGGCTGACCTCACGCCGCGAAAACTGTTCATCAAACACAACGCCCCCACAGCCATCACATCAACTAAAAGAAAAGGAAAGAATCCATGACTGAAAGAAGAACGAGGAAGTGTACATCAACAAAAAGAAGGTAATTAACGTCAACTGAAAGAAGAGAAACGAAAAAAAAACAACGAGAAAGAACTACACCAACTGAAAGAAAGTGAAAGAAGTAGGTCTCCAAATGAAAGAGTAGTGCACTGGCTAAAAGAAAGACACAAACACCAACTAAAACAACGAGAAAGTACAACTGAACTGAAGGCTGTGTGGTGTTCCAACTGAAACTAAGCGCTGGAATTAGAACAACAACTGACACGAAGAGAAAAGACAAACACAACAACTGACAAAGAGAGAAAGAACTACTTTGAAATCATTTGAAATATGAGACGAACCAACACCGGCTGAAAGAAGAGAGAGGAGTTAAACGAACTTAAAGAGGCCACAAGAGAAACGGACACCAGAGACGTAGCAACTGCTCCAAAAATTCCCGCCGTTTTCGTCTCTGCGCGAGCTGTTGAATGTCTCAGAGAAGTTGGTCAATGTTGACTAAATCTCTCTCTCTCTCTCTCTCTCACACACACACACACACGGTCATTCACCGGATGGTCAAACTCACGTGCAGAGAGTAGGGACAGACTGAGGCGGACGTAGGTTTTTAAAGACCGAGAACTAGCCTAGTCTTCATAGTTACACAGCGCGCGCACACACACACACACACACACACAGACTTGTATTCCTGGATTTGTGGGTATTTCCTTTGGCTTCTGCGTTGCTGCAGATAAACATTGATAGCAACCCACAACCCAACCCTGTCCTCGCTATCTTTAAACTCCTCATTATGTCGAGCTAAAACATATCCACATCAAAAATGCGATCAAAAAAATCTACACCAGCATTTTCTACTAAAAATAACAATAAATAAAAGACGGTGTTGGTGTAAAGTGAGGTGTTGTAATGCAGGTTAGTCATAAAACGTGAGAACAGGACGTAAACATCTATTACGTAATAATCTAAAGGCAGTTATGTGAAACCGTCTCTACAAGAAAACGCTTTTTTAATAAACCGAAATATTCCACAGGAAGCGTCGCTTTAATTCATTAGATACGCAAATTTATAAATGTTCAAATTTAAAACATCCAACTCGCTGTATGTGCGCAGTCCTTTTCTTTGATTTCATGAAAATCAATCATTTATTTACCCAGCAAACACACAACGTTGTCACAGCCTTCTGAGAAATTTCATTTCAACGTTGGCACAACGTAGTGACAACCAAAAAGACAACGTTGTGGGCACCAAAAAAAATACGTTGTCACAACGTAACCGTGTTTGTTGGGCATTTTCCTTTTGTTTCAACAGACTGCCATGCAACGTGGACTGCAGCCAATCAGACCCAGCTCATTTACATAAGATTTTAAGTAACACTTAAACGTTTGGAAGTCTAATGGCTATGGCTATCCCTGCTGAATATAATTCTAAAGAAATCCTACTTAAAAACAAGGATTTTTAAGTGGCCTGAAGTCCATTACTGTGGACAACTAGAATCTGAGATGCTGCTGTTGCTAGCATTCTGAACATAATTACTTAAATTAAGCTTTTTTCCTGTTTAGACAGCACCCAGGACCCAGAACAAGGAGAAAATGAGGTCTCCATGAGAATCCTAAACACTCACAAATCAATGTTTAGAATGATTCAAGGTCGTAAAACAAACATTACCCTTGACCATGGGACAAGTGGATAGTGTGTGAGTTGGGGACAGATCAAGTCCGACCAGAGATCATGCCACATAGTTCTCATAAATAAACAACAGCTGCAACCATGACACTGACAAAGTCCAACACTGCATAATGCAAACAAGCATTTTCATGATTTGGTAGTGGAGACATTATCATAAATGGAGGAATAATTAAATTATCTAGTGATTAATTGCACACAATTGTGACAGACATTTGTTTAAGCAAGTATTGAATTAGCAAAGTTGCTAAATCTAATTATTAGCCATTTCTCTTTCTAGCTGCACATACTTGGGCTTTAAACTGACAAAACAAATTAAAAACTCATTACAATCACTCTAAAGGCCGCCCAAAATTACTAAAGTACTAAAATTATAGACTAAAGATGGGGAAGGTGGGAATATGAATTGGCGCACACAAATTAAGAATGTAAAAGAACTGCAAAGCACATTAGCTAAGTTGAAAATAAAATCTACAGCAATTTCAAAAGTGTTTGTTTATATATAATCAACATTAACGCTGAGTACTACATTAAGAAAAACACGCTAGCAACAGTGGAAAAGAAATAGATCATGTAAAGGACAAGTAATGGAATGAGCAACAAAGGCACAGGTGCTTCATTATAAAACTTTATTGAAGATTTTTCTCCTGGATCAGGATGGAATGATATGAAAGGAGGAGTGAGTCCGTCTCCACCGAGATGAAGAGAAGGCGCTAAAATCAAGACATTTGAGAAACAAGAAAAATCTGGCGCTCTGAATCAAAGCAGTCCATTTTAAAACCGTTTTCACTCCATCCCATTTCACCATCAACCCATTCGAGCAGCTTTAAACCACAACTGTTAATTACAAACTGAATCCGAGTGCTTTCAGCCACACCATTCTTTTTAAAAGAACAGATTCAAGACACTGCTCCATGTTAAAAACACTGGAGAGCTCTGTAGAGACACAGCAGTGAAGCTTCAACCAGAGTGCTTACAAATCAAAAATGATCATTTCAAACTCCATTTCACCGACTTAAACTTTTAGCGAGTGCGCTCCTCTTTCCATTGCAGCAGTGGAACATACACTTTGGCCTCATGATCATTGGCAACGTGTGAAATTTTGCTGAAATACACATAAGCTGACTAACAAACCCCGTAGCAAACGGGGGTGTGACTTATGACACGCCCCTACAAAGAGATCATAGGCTGGCCCCCGGCAAAGGGCGTGGCTTGATCACTACAGTGAAAGTGATCGGCATCCTTGCACTAACAGGCCTTGTTTGGCTGTGCGGTGAACAGGGCGTGCTGTTATAGTTTGAGGGTCCCTGGTGGCAAGCTTCCATTGCACAGTCTATAGAAACGTAGATCATTCACCAGTCTGTACACTCCCTGAGAAAACGATGGCAGGTCCTAGAGAGAGAGAAAGTACAAGAGGAAATTATTACACACGTTTTAAACAATTATAATTAACCTATAAACAATTACTCTGGGTGTGTACGATTAGCACATGGTGTGTGCGCCCCATCTGTACCTGTTTGGATTAGTTAAGGCATCCAGATAATCTAATCATCCACGTCATACACAACAGTTTAAAACAATGTACACCACACCAAATGATCATCAGTGTGCCCATGAACTTGACATAGAAACATGATCGCTTTAATAAACTCTTATGTTCAGGAGTGTGATGACATCCATGGTCAAGTGCACTCCCTCACCCTCTCTGGTGTGAAGTTGCGGGCGAGCGTTGTGCGTTGATGCGGGTCGAGACCTTGGCAGCCATTAAGGAACTCTGGCAAAAAGGAGGAATAGAAAGCTTGGAAATCTACAGCAGCCATGTTGTAAAGGGCCAGAGTGATGTCTTCCTGAAGAAGGTCATGGCTCTTGTGCAGGAGAACTTGCAGCAGCACATTAATGAACTGGAACAACATGGTGCTCCGGAACAGCTTCTGGAAGCACACACACACAAGTAAACATTTACTACTGGTCCAGTGGGTTATTCAAAAATGACCTAGTTTTTGGATCTGACATGTTCTTGAATGGCTGCATGTGACTCACCCTGTGGTAAAGCTTGTGTTTGCTGTTAAGAATCTCAAGGTAACTCAAATTCTGTTTGAAGATGTGGATATCAGGCTGAAGGAAGGACTGTCCAAATGCCTGTCGATCAAAAACATACACAATTCACCTAAAAATCACTGCACAATCCACCATCTGTTCTTCAGTTACGCTTCTATCCAAGTCCATGACAATCAGACGTTTAAAATAAACAATTTGTTTAATATTTAAGTGAACTCAATGTACAGATCATGAGATTAAGCGGTGACCATGGTGTTTTTATTTGCTGCAAGAAACTAGCTACGTACTTCAGATTAACTCCTAAACCAAAGCCAATACATACTTAACCACACAAAATGAACGCTCAAAACCCCTGCGTTCTCCCCCTAGTAAAATTGTGCACACTACAACACTCAAAACGTCCAGTTATTTGTGTTAGCTGACCTCAAAGCTTCTGAGATCCATACCTGCATGGCAGCAACGAACTGTGCCTGGTTCTCCATGTGCTCTTCCACTCCAGTCCTTTGAACACTGCTTAGGACCGAAGTCTTAAAAAAGAACCTCCAGTTCTGATGGAGGATTTGAAAAAGGAGCTCAAACATCTCAGCTTTTACGTCGGGACAGGAGCGCTGTAAATTAGAAACACACAGGGTGTGCAAAATATAAGTCCACGATACTATGGAGGGGTGAGACAATTAAGGGTAATATTCTTGTATCTTGAATATCAGGATAACAGTCCCTGCAATTAAATTACGATGTCCAAGGCCTTGTAAAATATCTAGTTACAAACAGCTTCTGTAAACCAATCTTAAGGCTGTTATGAAGTCTGATTATGAATGGTTCTGATTTGCTCTTACCTCCGCCACGATAGGGTAAACCTGCTCCATACAAAGACTGAGGATGCTGGGTAACATGGGCTTAAATGTCTGACCAGGTTCCTGAACCACAACCTGCACAAGTACACAATACATTCAGTTAAATTAAATGTCTTTAATTAAAAAAAAATAAGAAAGAGAAACAACACACCAAAGGAAAGAATGAATGAATAAATCTTTATTCTGTTTTACCTGTAGAATCTTGAGGAATTTCTCAACAACTTTTGAACCAGAACTGCCCTCTTGTAGGATGCTGACTGCGAGCTGCTCCCTGGAACACATGACCCATCAGATAAGAATAAAACTCCATGTGCCCTTCTCCAATTGGCCCAAGTGTGTCAGGGCTCTTGTGACATTTGTTAAGGCTTTGTAATGATTTCTGTAGTAAACCCATTCACAAGACGCTAATCCAGTTAGCCAGAATGCTGCTTTTAATCGCAAAGTTCTTGACTGATAAACTAATTACGGCAGAGACACTCACCACAGCAGTCTCAGAGATGAAACAGAAAAAATAACGTATCATTCACGTAAAAACATTTTTGTGGTTAAATAAAATGTCAAATATTTAGATGATTAATTTGGCTGTTAATTGTTTAGGGGGTTAATTTAGGTCACTTCTGAAAATATCACTTTGATATTCAATCAATAGACACTTTGCTGCGAGTACGTTTGGCATCAGCAAACTGTGCTGTTTCTTAGTATCGGGGCTCTTTTGCAGGTGGGGCCTGGTGGGGGTTACCTGGTGAACATGCTGAGGAAGGTCTGAATGATTTGCTCAGTGAACGCTACTCCCATCTGCACCCGCAGAGCCTGGAACAGCGTGAGGAAGAAACTCAGCATTTCATCCGTCACATCTGAGAGAGAAGGGAAAGGGAACAGAGAGAGAGAGAGAGAGAGAGAGAGAGAGAGAGAGAAGGGAAAGGGAACAGAGAGAGAGAGAGAGAGAGAGAGAGAGAGAGAGAAGGGAAAGGGAACAGAGAGAGAGAGAGAAAGAAGGGAAAGGGAACAGAGACAGAGAGAGAGAAGGGAAAGGGAACAGAGAGAGAGAAGGGGCAAAAAAGGAGAGAGGGAAAAAAAAAAAACACACTTAAAACTGCAGGTACGAGAACACAGTAATAAAATAATTAATGACCAGTTCATTGACAGGACTAAAGGGGGGAAAACAACAACAACTACACAACAGGGGCGTAACAGCAATAAGAACAGTCCCTCTTTTTTTTTTTACCATTAATTAATAAAGGAATGTAAATAGTGTGATATAAATACTTTTCCTTCAACAAAATACATTAAGTATCTGCCACAAACACATAAGCATGAAAAGAACCAGAAATGATGACATTACTAAGAGCACTCTCATTCTAAAACTCCACGAGTACAACACAATCATTAATAATGTACAGCTAATGCTTAAAACTGAAGATTCCAGATTCTAATGAGAAGGTTAACTATTAGGTAGACAATGAGGTATTTGCATTCAGCACCAAATACACACCAAAGACAATCGTGACGAATGTGTGAGTGCTTACCAGGCTGCTGGATGTACAGAGGGAACAGGGCCAGTGTGACTTGAACCGACTCCTGTAAGCTCTGGTAACAAATCTGGCGAGATTTGGTAGCTTCTCCTGATATACTTTCTACAATATCCCTCAGTACACACAGGGTCTGCTGCAGTACCACTTTACCTGTGGAAAGAACAACATGGAAAGACAGACAAAAAGTTATTTAATTAAAAAATAAATAAATAAAAATGCAGTAACTCTGTTGCTCTCTGCAGGTCACATTACACTGCAGTTTATAACGATTTTCACAGCTTCCTTGGCATTAGGTTAAAACTGTCTCCACTAGAAATCACACCCTCATCCTGAGCTACTACCTCACACCAATAACCCCGGGCCACCAGCCAACAACCGAACGTGCAGCAATTCTATTCACAACAGAGACGTGAGCAGTGGTGTGACAAGTCTCTTATGAACAATACTACGGTTTTGGCGTAAGAGAGGGCTACAACAAAACAGGACAAATGACAGACAAAGCAGTGGAAAGAATGAAGCATAAAAATTATTGGCAACAAACCTTTCAACCTAGATATAAACAGCAGAATAACAATTAACCCTCTCTCAAACAGCCTTCACCAGTGGTTCACAACCCATTATCAAAGCAAAACCTCCAAGTACCAAGCTGTCTTATAATGCCCTTCCTTCCACACCCCCAGCCCCTCCCCACAGTAATGCGGTATAACCATGTTTATATTTCAAGACCCAAAACGCAAAATGTGGATACCACCCATCGCCAGCTATGCTCCTTTAAGAAACGTCAGATGTTATAATTTATATTTCAATGTTCAGGGTTTTTCCCCTCCATATATCTGGTCATCAGCATAAAGAGTACAGAGTATTATTAATGACAATATTAATATTAGATCAATAAAATGGGCATAATATATTTGTAGTTCCTAAGATGGCTTAGTTTTGTTTGTTGGAAAAATAAATGTCTGCATTTTGACTACGGCATTCTATAACAATGAAGGACACTTGTCGTTCCGCTCTGATTCTGGTGTCCAACAGCACAACAAGAAGTTATCATTATTTCATAGATCTTACTCATTTCACTCCATTCGTTTTTGATGTTTGTCTGCCACAACAATGCGTGCCAGGTGACATAAGCGCGACATCCTCTCCAGATTGGTGGGTCGGTGAAAGTTATAGGGAGAGATGAGCTGACATTCAGTATTGCAAAATATCAAAAAAAGTGAAAAGCCTGGGGACCACAGAAACGCTTCCACACACGAATAACTGATAATGATATTATCTCCACAACCTTCAGCACGCTTCTGTCCTAGTGTAAAACACTAAAGATATGCCCAGCTCAGCTGCACGCTGCAGTGAATGGTGTTTAAGCAGAAGTGATACACACAGGAGGAGGAGACTCAAGTAAAACACTAACGTGGAGCCCAGCTCGGCTGGACACTATGGTGAATTGTGTTTAAGAAATAGTGGAGTGCAGAGCTGAAAGGACGCAAGGTGTTATGCACCTGTAGTGTCGCAGTTACACAGCTCCAGGGGCCTGGAGGTTGTGGGTTCGATTCCTGCGCCGGGTGACTGTCTGTGAGGAGTGTGGTGTGTTCTCCCCCTGTGTCTGCGTGGGTTTCCTCCGGGTGACTGTCTGTGAGGAGTGTGGTGTGTTCTCCCCCTGTGTCTGCGTGGGTTTCCTCCGGGTGACTGTCTGTGAGGAGTGTGGTGTGTTCTCCCCCTGTGTCTGCGTGGGTTTCCTCCGGGTGACTGTCTGTGAGGAGTGTGGTGTGTTCTCCCCCTGTGTCTGCGTGGGTTTCCTCCGGGTGACTGTCTGTGAGGAGTGTGGTGTGTTCTCCCCCTGTGTCTGCGTGGGTTTCCTCCGGGTGACTGTCTGTGAGGAGTGTGGTGTGTTCTCCCCCTGTGTCTGCGTGGGTTTCCTCCGGGTGACTGTCTGTGAGGAGTGTGGTGTGTTCTCCCTGTGTCTGCGTGGGTTTCCTCCGGGTGACTGTCTGTGAGGAGTGTGGTGTGTTCTCCCTGTGTCTGCGTGGGTTTCCTCCGGGTGACTGTCTGTGAGGAGTGAGGTGTGTTCTCCCCCTGTGTCTGCGTGGGTTTCCTCCGGGTGACTGTCTGTGAGGAGTGTGGTGTGTTCTCCCCCTGTGTCTGCGTGGGTTTCCTCCGGGTGACTGTCTGTGAGGAGTGTGGTGTGTTCTCCCCCTGTGTCTGCGTGGGTTTCCTCCGGGTGACTGTCTGTGAGGAGTGTGGTGTGTTCTCCCCCTGTGTCTGCGTGGGTTTCCTCCGGGTGACTGTCTGTGAGGAGTGTGGTGTGTTCTCCCTGTGTCTGCGTGGGTTTCCTCCGGGTGACTGTCTGTGAGGAGTGTGGTGTGTTCTCTCTGTGTCTGCGTGGGTTTCCTCCGGGTGCTCCGGTTTCCTCCCACAGTCCAAAAACACATGTTGGTAGGTGGATTTCTTTGTCACACTCTGAATGCTGAAATTAGAAATTACTGTAACGTGTGCTGCATTTCATGTTTTTTTCCCCCCATTGTGACCACTGCATTTCATTGTATCAAACAAATCTAAGAATCTAAGTAGAAAAATCAGTAATATATTGTCTTACTTCTTGATTTGTACTAACTGGTAAACCCAAAAATGGACAAAACACCACTGCATTAATCTCCAGGAGTCACATAAGAGATCTTCAAAGTTAAGGTGCAAGAGCTGTACTGGCTGACATGGCTTTTCTTGGCTATGAAGGACTGATAGAGTTAATACTGCTCTGTATGAAGCACATTTATAACTAGCAGCTAGTTTACTCACAGGTGGGATGGTGATCTGGCGGGCGGGGTAGGAGGCGATACTCATGTGTGAGGGTGCTGATGAGCCGCGAGTGATTCGAGGATCGGCTTGGCCACTGCTGCTCTACCTCAGGTAAGCTGGGCCACGGCAACAGCAGCATGTTGGACAGAGCTCTGCAAACCAACACGTGAGCCTAGGACATACACACATACATATGCATGTCAGAACAAACCAAAACATCAAAGTGTGTCTGCTCGGCATGCACACACACACACACACACACACCCCTGCATGCTACACGAGCAAGCGAAACTTCAAACAAATTTTTGTCCTTGTACACACCTCTTGAGGCAGCCTGTGATTATGATTCTCAGTGATTAGATTGAATACGTTCTGGACTGCTGGCAGAGACACCAGAAAGACAGGTCGCACTGTTGTTCCCATGGAAACCAGGAGATGGCATGCAGATACCAGAAGTTTCTCTGGAACCTAGAGCAGCAATGGAGCGAAAAACTGGATTTAGTGAAGAAGAGAGAACTGGTTTAACAAGAAATAAATCCAGCTCCAAATAGTGGGAGAGAAACAGAAAAAATACACAAAAAAATTACAATTAAACGACAAACACAGCCTCATTAAAGCAGCAACAGGAAAGACTCTGGTCAGAGGCATCAGAACTCATTATTTTAGTGTTGCTTTGGTACAGTGTAAGAGCACAGCCACAGTCAATCGGACAGTTTGGCAGGAGCACTACCACACACTGTTGTCTTTGTTTTGTGGAACAACCTGGGCCTGTTTCCATAGATAAGTTCATACTAAGGTCAGAGGTCTATAGGAGTACATTATTGTAATGCACAAGATCACAGCCCTACTGACGCTGACCAGCGGAGGGGAGATGAAAAATTATCAACACAATGCAGTGCTGTCAAGTTTAACACATGATTAATCAGGAAACACTTTAAGAGCCTAGTGATGTACCAACATTCACTTTCTAACCCCCTTTCTAACTTGCTACTAATCACGATTAATTCACAGAATTGTTGTTCTTAATGCAATTATATATTTAACTGATTGACAACACTAA
This sequence comes from Hoplias malabaricus, assembly GCF_029633855.1. Lineage (NCBI taxonomy): Eukaryota > Metazoa > Chordata > Actinopteri > Characiformes > Erythrinidae > Hoplias > Hoplias malabaricus. The sequence goes on along the minus strand of NC_089812.1, from coordinate 37,562,686 downwards.
CATTAACACTTCCACAGTGCTGGGTAAACCATAGCTTAATTAAAATCTGTAGTTAACTTTAATACCGTTAATATACATTACGCTTGTATTACAATTGCATTTTCTATTGTGTAGTACGTACCGTCTTTTGGAGAACTGAGAAATAAAAGCTATTTTTTAGGCCCAAGAGAGCACTCTTTTGTCAGTGGTGACGTTTATTGGAGTTGTAACTGGGCACTGGATAGCACCCCCTCTATTAACACAGGACACTGACATTTGCTTTTGTTATATCATAGTTTTATGGTTTTATGGCATGTTGGCTCTCTCTCTCTCACACACACACGGGGAATGTTTTAAGATACAACACCGCATGAAACTAGCCTTTAACTCACTGACTCGCATGCTATACTCCACAAAGTAGTAGTATTTAGTGCTCTGAAACGATGAAGCTGCATGTCCTTGTTTTAACACAGTAAATACTCCTTTGAAGTGTGGGGCATATTTTACAGTTAAAAGTAATAAACTGCCCAATTTAATGTCATATTGCAGTACTCAAAAAAATTGTATGGCTTATGGCTCAGGTGATATTGATATGATATTATAAGCTACTTAAGAAAAAAAAAAAAAAAAAAAAGTATAGTTTGACCTCTAGTAATTTTTCTATTGTTGACAAAATAAATGTATCCTTTAGGGCACGGTGACACTGTTACCTTGGCATTAATGAGGGGCGTCGTGGCAGCCATGCTGGAGGTGATAAGGTCCATGAATTGCGTTTGATCCTGTTGCCGCTGTACCTCGCTGCAGAACTGAGCCAACCAATGAGAATATGCCTGCAGAGCAGCCAGTGACTGGGCATGGCTTTAAAATAAACAAGAATACATTTAAAATGCCATCACAAACGTAGGACAATTACTGCACTACAAATGAATGAAAGATGTACAGCAACTTCACACAAATACATGTACTCACACATCTATAAGGTCTGGTTTAAGAACTGAAGGTACAGCCATTTCTACATCATACAAACGGATCTGGGAGCCATAACAAGTGACTTCCACTAGCCTGCCAGGGAAAGAAAAAAAACAAAAACATTAAATTTTAAGCGGTCATGAAATAAGGACAAATACACATTTATTTCTTTATAGTTTTGCTGCTTATTTAACATCAACATTAATCTCTGTTCACAGATGAATCCCAAATGTGAAGAGTGTACAAAAATATATATTAAAAAAAAGACATTATATATAAAAATACCAGTGTAGAAACCAGCTACACTGAAATACATCGCACCGTAGAGCAAAGTACAGGATGCAAATGCATTACATTTGCAAGAGTTAGTAATCAACACCATATCTGCCCATAGGGCCACATTCATGGCAAGAAAGTTAGTCAGATGTCAATTATTTACTAATAGTTTTACTTTAAATATAATGATGCTGCCATCTATTTAAGTTCATCATATGTGTTGCTTAAAGGCTAAGCAGCAGCTCTATGAAAGTGTCAAATAAATACAGTGGAGTTTGAGTTCCTAACTTGTGTTTATTGATAGTCAGAAAACGTTATTTCTTACTAATTCAAGGAATAAGGTTTAAAAGACCGTTGGTCCGTAAATTCGCCCGCAAATTAAACCCGATGCACATTGAATCTTCCGGTGCAGGTTGCATCTCAGACGTGTGCCAAACCACCTCCCCATCCCTAGCGTAGAGGCATCTTGTCAACCTTCGCCTCTAAAGAAAGTGACAAAATATTCTATGGAAAGGGAGGGTTCAGGAGAAATGTGAAAACTGTGACAATCTTGTATGGATTTAATGTTGAGGTTTACAGCTTTTTTTTACAGAATTTGTAAGAGCTGAGTCCTGTTGCATTTTCTTAATTTTCTTTTGGCCTGTCTTCCCTAGAACATCCATCAGGCATGGAATATGTGGAAAGGATCTTGCTGATGTTAGAGAGAGGACAGAAGGTTCATTAAGGAGATGGATTATTGGAAAGTGCTTGTTGCAGTTTATTGTGGGAGGGAACAGAAGAATTCATGTGGAAGAGCGATGAATAGTTGAAAGAAAATATTCCGGTGAGTTGTGTAAGAGCTTGTTGTAGTGGTGCAGGAAAAGCAGGGGGGATGTACACTTAATTGCACAAAGTATTCTCTCGCCATCCAAATGATTGAATTCAGGTGTTCCACTCACTTCAATGGCCACAGGTGAATAAATCAAAGTATCTAGGCATGCATATTTGTGAAAGAAGGGGTCACTCAGGAGCTCAGTGAGTTCCAGTGTAGTACCGCGATAGGATGCCACCTGTGCAAGAAGTCCAATCATGAAGTTTCCTCACTTCAACCTTCAACATAACTGAGCACAAGATCCCCCGTCAGACCTCAGTCTCACTCAACACATTCTTATTTCCCCACACTGACACCCAGATTTCACCTTGCATTTTGGCATGTCTCGTCATGAATGGAGGCCCATCACCCAATTCAAGAGGAAGACCTCTCAGAAGAATGTCCAGTTCATCATGTTCATGGAATTCATAAAACTGCCCAATGGAGCAGGAGGGCTAAGAGAACAATGATCTAGAGATTAGTGGGAAAAGGCACTAACAGCATGGTATTTAAAAGAAGCAATGACAAGGTGTGAAAGAGTGAATGAAGTGAAGTGCCACTGAAGAGAAAGTAGCAAGCCTCTGCCACCACCCCTTGCCAATCCTTTGTGGGAGAAGTGGGAGAAGACAAAAGCAGAGGACAAGGAAGCTGGAGCTGGAGAGTTCCCTGGAGTGATCCATATCTCTTTTAGAGCCAGGAAGTTGATAGATTGAGCACAAGCTAAAATGAAGTCTGCCTTTTGCACTGCAGACTGGGAATTCCAGAGACCCCCAGTCTTTGTGCCTTGTTCATAATATTCACAAGTTATAAAGATGAGGTTACATGGTACTGGGCTTTTTGCAGGAACTGAGAAGCACATTTCTGAAGTCCAGTTGATGTCTTGAAGATTCACAAAAGAAGAAGTGGCCCGGCCGACTTTAGCGAATACACAATTTATTTAGAATTCCAGGCTGTTAGCTCCACACCTCAGCTAACCTGAAATTATATCTAAATCAACTGATGAGCACAAAGCTCTAGGCTAAAGACACAAAGCACAGTACCAGAATCTAGTTAAGAGCACGCTCACTCACAATGTGAAACGGTGTAAATCTTTCATTAAATACCCAGCATTCTATGCAAAGTTTTAGCATAAGCCTTTCAAAACCAAATGTTACAGAAGACTGTCTGGGGCATAGCCTGCATGTCCAGGATTATGAATTTAAAGGGATTATTTCTAGGGATTTGGGAGGGCAGTGGACAAAGATTAGAGTTTTGACTTGGCTCTCTAAATTACACAGGGACAACATTCAGAATTAAATTTCAAGGTGACTACAAATAGTAGAACATTTCTTAAATTTGCAGTAAAGTGTAAAATGCAACAGTCTTAAGATGATTAGTTTTTAACATATTTTCCAATTTTAAACAGTTTGCTTTGTTATTGCTTTCATTGCTAATGTTACACTTCGGTGTCAACAGGATTTCAGTCACATTTATGTATTCAAGTTATTTTTTAAAGTCGTCATTTCATAACCAGTTTTTCCCCCACAATTTATTCATTGCCAATTCCACCTTCCATTTCATACACAATGCCACCAACCAAAGAGGCTGAAGCAAGCACATGCATCCACTGAGAACTGCTGCTAACACCTCACTGGTCTGCTCAACGTACTTGTACTTGAAGGAGAACACCAAGTGCCCAGACCTGTGTCAGCTAACAGACACCTATGTTGGCTAGTATTGTGTTGGTGATGTGAGGAGAGAGAATGATGACCCAATCTGTATTAACCCATAGAGTGGTACAGACTGTGCTTTTTGAACTACTAACTTACTCCCTTGGTCTTCCACCAGAAACAGAACAAAGCCCTCTGCCAAATGTGATCTCAAAATCAGTATAAAAATAAATCCACTGATGCTGCAATTTGAGATAAAATGATTGTTTGATGCCCTCAATTTGTTTTTGAAATAAAGTGGTCGCTAAAGATTTTTTTCCTGTTTATTAGGATTTATAATTCAATTTAAACATATGCTTTTAAAATAGTTTATCTCCTCTGTTAATACTGGACAAGAAAGCAGTGCCACGCAAACATGAAAACAGCCTTTCGCTGGAAGGGCTCACTTCAAACAATACAGGTGTATTATTTATTTATTTATTTTATTATATTATTTTAGATTTTTTAGTTTATTTTAAAAAGGTTAACTGCAGGTGTCATTTTTTTTAAAATGAGGATGTTAACTGACCTCTGAACAATAGCCAAGGCATCATTAAAGCGGGCTGTGAAAACATCTCCAGTGAAGAACTCAGCCAGACGTCCCACAGCCTGCAGCAGTGAGCTGAGGTCTCTGAGCGCACAGTGCAGCTTCCTACAGTCAGCCTCTGCTGTGATGTTCAACCTGCGGTCTACAAAAGAGAAGCACACAAAGTTAGCAAAACTTGCACACTGCACACCAAGGAGGAGTAAAAACACTCAGACTTTCAGTTACTTGTAGAATTCTTCAGCTATGACAACATTTCCTGTATCTGTGATTCTGCAGGTTAATTGGTAAACTTTAAAGATGAATTAAGAGGAGGATGTGGAGCAACGGTTCATTGACCACATCAAAAATTCTGTTGTACCCACAGAGATGGGCCTCCTGGAGAGCTAGATTTTTCATGTGGGCATTTAGTCATAATATATTTATGAGAACAGCCTCAAATGTCAAAACTGAAGAGTTCAGAAAGTCTGTTCGTTAGCTGCACCGGAAAAACCACAGGATACAGACAGCACAGTTTTGTTTTGCTTCCTCAAATGGCAAAGCAATTCAAAATAATAATACATTTTTAGCATTTATTAAATAATTACTCTAATTAACCTTAAAAATTGGAGTAATTTATATAGCAGTAAGGAAATTTATAATAATAATAATAATATCACAGTAATAGAAATTTACTACTAACATCCTTTAGTGCTCTACATTACAAATGGCAGCTATTCCCCACTGAATGTAACCACGTGTGGCATAAAACCCTCTTCCAAAATTACACAGTGTAGTTTCTGCAGTGCTGAACCCAGAGTACCAATGACTGTGGTTCTATTCTCCCTATTACAGGTCAGTGGAGCATCACAATTTTGACTCCATAATTTTAAGGTACAAATATTACATAGTTTCATTAATTATCTGTAACCCTTATTCAGTTCAGGATGGCAGTGGGTCCAGAGCCTACCTGGAATCATTGGGCGCAAGGTGGGAATACACCCTGGAGGGGGCGCCAGTCCTTCACAGGGCGAAACGTACACATTCATTAACACCTAAGGACACGTTTGATTCGCCAATCCACCTACCACGTTTGGACTGTGGAAGGAAACCGGAGCACGCGGAGGGAAACCCACGCAGACACAGGGAGAACACACCACACTCGTCACAGACAGTCACCCGGAGGAAACCCACGCAGACACAGTGAGAACACACCACACTCCTCACAGACAGTCACCCGGAGGAAACCCACGCAGACACAGAGAGAACACACCACACTCCTCAGACAGTCACCCGGAGGAAACCCACGCAGACACAGAGAGAACACACCACACTCCTCACAGACAGTCACCCGGAGGAAACCCACGCAGACACAGGGAGAACACACCACACTCCTCACAGACAGTCTCCCGGAGGAAACCCACGCAGATACAGAGAGAACACACCACACTCCTCACAGACAGTCTCCCGGAGGAAACCCACGCAGACACAGAGAGAACACACCACACTCCTCACAGACAGTCACCCGGAGGAAACCCACGCAGACACAGTGAGAATGCACCACACTCCTCACAGACAGTCTCCCGGAGGAAACCCACGCAGACACAGGGAGAACACACCACACTCCTTACAGACAGTCACCCGGAGGAAACCCACGCAGACACAGAGAGAACACACCACACTCCTCACAGACAGTCTCCCGGAGGAAACCCACGCAGACACAGAGAGAACACACCACACTCCTCACAGACAGTCTCCCGGAGGAAACCCACGCAGACACAGAGAGAACACACCACACTCCTCACAGACAGTCACCCGGAGAAAACCCTCGCAGACACAGGGAGAACACACCACACTCCTCACAGACAGTCACCCAGAGTGGGCCTTGAACCCACAACCTCCATGACCATAGAGCTGTGTGATTGTGACACTACCTGCTGCGCCACCGTGCCACCCACACTACATAGTGTTAATTTAAAAAACAGAGCAGTGCCTAAGGTTTACAACAATCTGAGCACATTTATTAAAAACAATAAACATTCCTGGTGCACAGAAGCCATTCGTTTTACAAAGAAATGATCACTTATCAGCTTCACAACTGATCTGGTGGCAACTTATAGTGCTTTCATACATAGTTCATTTGGCACAGCCATTCCAAATTTTCAGTTTGTTCCAACCAAAAATACCATGTGTGAACCTGCCTCAGACCACAGTCTAAAGCAAAGGACCACAAATATGTCAGGTCAAAAGAGGTGGTCTTTCGCCTGACGAAACTCAACCACAGTGTGGATCATGGCATTCACGCCATAAAAAGGAAAATAATAAATAATAATTATTATTAATATACATACATATATACCTATAACCTATATGTTTTGTCTGAGAAGTGACGCTATGGAATTGAGAAAAACAGGACTCACTTGCTCCTCTGGTAGCAATGTATTGCTGCAATCCAAGGTAAACGTCCAAGTCGTCTTGAAGCACTGGGAACTGAAACACACACATGCAGATTATTCAAATCTTATATAGGTACAAGTATTACTGTTTTGTTTACACTACTATAAAACAGTGAATGTAGGGCTGTCACAGGCTTATACAGGATCCACCCTATTTTTTGAATACTCAATTAGAGTTCATGAATGAAAAAAACAAAACAGATTGATCCAAGGGCCATGAGCACACACCAGAATAGAGAAGGTCTGAGACGGCAGCAGCTCCATCACTCTGGCAACCACCTCCAAACTCTGACGCAAATATCGCTGCCACTCCGTCTGTTGCTATAGCAACCAGAGAGCAAGAGAAGGATCAGGCCAAAAATACTGTCATCAAGCACACACAAAAACAATGAGCGTGTTCTACGGTCACTCAAATATGAATATGTTCTAACAAACAAAGGTGGATCTGTGCCTTACATCATCATCGAGGGTCTCATCATCCAGCTCCTCGAGCTGACTCTGGTTCAATCGGAACTGAATTCGATTCAACACCTCCCTCAGCAGCAGCACTAAAGCATCTTTATACCTGGAAGCAATAATAAAAAAATAATCAACCATCAACATAATCCAAGAATACAGTAAGACCTTGACTTACGAGTTTAAATTGTTCTGTGGCCGAGTTCATAACTCAGTTTGCTCGTATTTCAAGATAAAATTTCCTCATTAAAATTAACGCAAATACAAAAACCACAATACTTTTGTTACGTATTTTAAAAGAAGAAAATTTTAATTTATAAATAACAAAATGTATAAAAATCCTAATAGATAATAAAAAATGTAAAAAAAATTAACTGGTTCCATTATGTGTAATTGCCTTGAAAATCAGACAAAGACGCTGGCGGAGGTGGAGGGGGTTGGGGGAGTTTTTCTTTTTCTTGCTCTAATTGTTTAACGTAACTTACTCGCTACACACTTTTAATGCTACAATGCTACAAAAAAACAGCGATACAGAGATGCACAGCAGGATAAAGAAAAAAAGTAAAAAAAAAAAAAATTAATAAATAAATAATAATAATAATAATAATTCAACCAAGTGACGGCTCGTATCTCGGAAAATTCGTAAGTGTATTCTCTCATAAGTCAAGGTTTCATTGTATATTTTACATAAACTTATGGAAATAACAAATAAGAATATAAAAAAAATTCAACAAAGTCACAAATAAATCCTGAATTTCCAATGAAGTTGTATCAACTGAAGCAAAACTATTCATCTTTTTTTCCCCTAAAAAGTAAAACTGCATTGTATTAATGCCACCGATATTAAATATGTACTTTTTTTTTTAATGTCTTAACATATACATTACATTTTCAAAAATTCTTTAAGAATAAGAAAGATTAAGGCCATCACCTCTGACACGTTATTTTAATAGCACATATCTTTTTTATGCTAAAACCTTGCCAATCTGTCACTTGCTCACCACATTTGAACAACATTGATCTTGAGAAAATAAGCAGCATCTTAAGAAATAAAATTCTTGACAGTGAAAAATTAATGTAAATTTTCAAGCCACTTAAATAGTTTTGGGGGGTTTTTGCCCCTCCACCATAAACATTCTACCCCTCCGGAGAATTAGACATCATGCTCTTCTTAAAACAAATGAAGACACGCTGAAGACATGTGAGCTACGCCAGTATCGTCAGACCAAGTGAAGGTAACAAACACATACCTGTTTAAGACACTATCTCGGTCAGCCAGTCGGCTCCTGATTTTGGTGGTCAGGTAGTCCAGAAAAATACTCCAGATATCCAAACAGGCCAAGTATCCCTCATGTGTTGGCTATAAAAAAAAAAACACAAACCCAAAACTTGGCGACGTATTACAGAAAATGTCTTTTGAATGAAGTAAAGAGCTTTGTGGAGCTGAAGCGTTTACCTGGTTGAAGGTGTACTTAAAAAGTAAAGCCAAAAATTCCACTAGAGGAAACTGAGAGTTGGATTCGATCCTCCTCAGATGAACGCTAACAAAGAGTCTCAAGAAGTCTGTGAACTTCTCCACATAACTATAAGAGACAGGTAGTGAAAGTAAAAGAGTAGGAAAGAAAGCAGAACACCACCATCATCACAAGGCTACTAATAAAAATTAATAAAAAATTTTTGCAGAATTATCCACCCAACTGTTAAGGGCTGACAATTACATAATTCAGTGAGTCTCCCCCCAAACAAACACTGCTACCATTGGTGCTTTTTTTCATTGCATGGCATCTACTTTTTGCTTTTACCATTAGGCAAATGTGGCACCTGGAACCAGGGACTTTTTTGCCAATTGATGGACTAAACTGTGATGTGTAAATCTTGCAGAGCACAGATTGACAAGAGAGACTTGTCTACACTGAAATATACACACTTAAAATGATGGTTCTACAAGGGTCCTTTATTAAAGGAAATGGTTCTATCTAGAACACTGAACACTTAAAAGATCATTTTGCATAATTAAAGGGTTCTTTGCGACATGAAATGGTTCTTCAGGTTGATGGAGAATGTTCTATACAGCACCTTTTAGAAAAGGGTTCTATACGGCACCAAAAACAGTTCCTTTATTCGGGGCATTTCTGTTTGTGCCATCACATTCCAAACAATGTTTATATAAATACATTAAAAAAAATAAACCCTGCTCTGTTCAGATTATTTAAGACGACAAACATTAAATGGCATGTTTTTTTCTTGTACAGCCGTGATAGGAAAGATTGTATTTACATTCTTTTACTTACCATTCGTCTAAATCTTGCAGTCTGTTTTTGACACTGTGTGTGTTGGTGGGTGAGTGTGAATTTGTGAGTCTCTGCAGCAGGTAAAACGTCTGCTGAAACATGCGAAGCAGAAACTCCTCAAAGTCCAGCGGGACACAGTTCTTGCACATCAGTTCGTTAATGCAGTTCATGGCCATCACGCCCAGTCGGGCTCTGTCCGCACGGCCAATCACCTGCCCCGTCCTCCCCTGCCCCTCGCTCCCATTGGCCAGGAAGTTGCCAGGGGAGGAGTCACCATTAGACGTGTGCAGATGCTTGGTCTTGACTGGCAGCTGGCAGCCGAAACGAGCGAAGTGAAAGATGGAGGCCAGCAGGGCTGGTGTGATGGAGGAGGACAGAGGGATCCAGCTGAAGAGATGAGCCAGGCACTCCAGAGCCAGCAGGCACAGCGTCCCACTCTCAGACTCCAAGCCCATTGGAGTGCTGTCGCCCACCAACACACCTATCGAAGTCAGCCACATCAAAAATGAGACAAACAGAAGACTCAATGATATAAAAAAAAAAAGAATGTGGCACAACATTTGTCATTTTTAGATCAGTGTAGAACTTTTAACTATTTTTGAAAGAAGGGAGAGAGAAGAAATAAAGTAAAAATACACAACGAGCATTTTTACAACCCATTTTCTCTCCTGTATTTTCATAGTAAACTGGCTAACCCGCTAATGTTAGTGTCTACACTTGAGTTTGTGTACGTTCTCATGTGCTTTCTGAAATGCGTCCCATTTTGTAACCCTACTTAACGCACTCTTGAAGTTACAAAGGAGTGCTTGGGTATTTCTAGTAAATTAGAAAATACATCACAGCGTGCACTTAAGCAATTACACAAACTGCAACAGCACAAACTGAAATTACACAGTAGACTGAGCTGAAACAATCAGGAGGACAGTAAGTAACTTGCATTGTAACTTTCTTCATGCATTAGTTAGTGTTAAGATTTGTTTAGGACAGTGTTGTAATCAGGTTTTTGAGAGTTAGTGACGAACGAGGGTGAGTGCTACCTCCTGCTAACTTTAGCTGTATTAGCATTGGACATTGATTCTTGTAATAATGGCTTTTCTGTGGTTATAACGGCTAGAGTATCACTAAAGTCACACTCTATTGTTGTAATAACCTTGTCCAGTATATATTATGAGCGATATATGGGTTTTATCATGTAGTCAACATAATTTTATTAGATTACACACATTCCCCTGGCTCAACATCAGCTGGAGAGCCCAGAGGGCTGGTAGTGTTTATATATATGAGAGAGAGAGAGAGAGAGAGAGAGAGAGAGAGAGACTGTAAATGTGAATTACACTAAGCAGCAGGTAGAGGGAGCTCAGAAGACAAAAAAGCCCATTCTTACATTGTATTCCTTTATGGTGAAATGAAACTTATGAGCTGGCAAATACAAAGCTAATGTCATTGTCACTTGTTATCGTACACTGATCAGGTAATGGGTGTTCTAACAGTTTGCAGCAGAAAACAACATTCCACTAAATGTGCACAGAACAGCAAAATGACAAAAATATAAAAGAAGAAGGAGGGGGAAAAAAATAAATGAATCACAGCAATGTCATTAACAGCTAACACCTAGACCCAGATCAAGCACAGGTCACCACTAACACTCGTGAAGTTCTCCTACAGCTGCAGGTTTTCACGTTAACCAAGGACGATCTTACGCCTTACAACTAATCAGCCGTCTAAAGTCTGAGACCAATCAATTAAACCTGTAGCCACACTGTCCAATGGATTGCTGGCCCCTGTAAATAAAGCTAGTGGAAACAAACCTGTCCAAAGCAAAAGACCTTTTGTGAAGTCTTTCCAAACGCTCCAGTGAAACAAATGTGAAGAGACGCTAACACAAAATCACTGTCAAACAGAAGACGTGACTCACCAGTCTCTCTCGACGTGGGTGATGGAGGAGGTGTAGTTACTGTGACGCTGTGCTTATCCCAAACCGTTTCCAGAATACCTGTGAATCAGAGCAGAACAATCCAACATTTTGGAGGCATTAACATCTCAGACGCTCTGATTCTTCGTCTATAGTTTATAAAACAGTTTACCATCAATCAAACAAATAAAAATCAAGTTTGCGTAGGTCTCACCAGTGAGCAGGTTTAGTACAGTGGGTATTTGCTCCAGTAAGAGTTTTTTCAGCTCGTCTTTCCTAGCAACACTCAAATCTTCCCTCGGACACACCAGCTCCTCTGACGTCATCTTCAGCAGAACCAAACCCAGTGGAGCTAGAGATGGGGACTGCACCAACTATCGCACATAGATACATAAATCATCAGGCTCAATTTCTCTTTCATGCACGATTCTACTCAACTCTACTTTTAAATGTTTTATGAGACCTTCACATGGAATTAAAATAAGACACGGAAATTATAATATTTATATTAGCGGTGTGTGTTACTCGTAAACTCTACATGGAAACAGTTAATCACAAAACGTCAGCAACACCATGTCTCAGAAACAAACAATCAGGGTATTTGTTAAAAGATATATGCTAGTATTAGGCTTAGAAGATAATACTTTATAGCTTTCCTTTACTGCGATTAATACCATCAGCCAAGATGCAAACACACATTTTCTATCTGCCATAAACCTCTAAAGCCTGTAAGAAAGCAACATTTCAAAATGTTTACAGATGGTCCACTTAGTTCTGTAAAGTGTCTTCCGTCTGAAAGAACCGTAGCCTTCCGCAAGAATCAAAATGGTGTCCAATCATGCAATCATTATTAAATACATAACTGATAAAAGGTGTTTTATTAAATATCATGCTGTTGGGCTTTAAATTATGATTTAATGAGAAAATGGTGACACTATGATTCAAAACTTAATTCCAAAAATGTAGCGGCGCAGGTACCTGTAACGTGTTGCTAAAGAAGTCATGGTAGAACATCGGCCAGTCCTGACGACCAATGTCCACGATGACTTTGCAAAGTTTGTTCCTGATGAAGAAAGGCAGCAGAGCGTGCTGTGACAGCAACAACTTTGGCAAGCAGCTACGAAGCTCCACCTTATCCTCACTGGCCACGCCAACCCACATTTTGTTCACTAAATTCTAAATAAGGATAAACATCATAGTTACTATGAATCATGAGCACTGTTTGCATGAACGTAAATGAAAGTAATACACTATAAACGATAGAATTAACTTATACGCATACAAGTCTCAGGGCTTTATAATCTTACCTCAAACACTGTAAGGCTGTACATCATGACATATTCATTTCTGCTGTTGGAGAGGAAGAAGAGGCAGTGCCTCCAAGAGCCAGGCTGCTCAGCAAAACTATTCAGCAGCTCCTCTTTAAAAAAAAAAAAACAACAAAACATAAAATAATTTACAAAGATCAACACATTTACAATAAAAAACTCAGTACATTACATTATTTTAAAAGCAAGAATTTGAAATTTAGATGATGATTTGATGATATGAATATTCAACGCGCAGAGTTAACAGTTGAATGTGGTTTGCCCCGTTTACTCATCTACAACCAGCAATAAGATCTTTGCTCATGACGTACAAACAAACATCAACAGAGAAACAACACACAGGCCACAGTAGGAATATCATTCAGGGATGTAAAGGTACCCCATTTGTTTTTGCCCAAAATGGTTAAAGCTCAGCAGCCATGGGTTTGTTTTGTGAAGCACTTCCACCAAAAAGATTTAAAAGGAAGTGCCACCATCTAAACTATATTTTGATGTTAATGAAAATAAGACAAATCCAGCTTCTTGTTCATCGTTGTATTTGAATTATCTGCTCCAAATAAAAACCTGTACATCTTGGGGTCTGTGGGCAACTGAATTTAACTGCTACATCATTTAAAATAATGAAAATCTCAGCTGGGACCTGTCAGGTTTTAAGTAAATTCACTCTCGTTAACTGCCCTGTGATTTTCAGAACGGATGCGTTCAGTTTGAGCAGCAGGAGATAAACAGTGAAAACATGACAAACACGGACGACATCACAGCTTCTAAAACAGATTAGACATGTGATGGGCATTCACTTTAAGTAACAAGAGGTGGATCAATAATTAAAAACATCTCCAGTTTACAGGTGATTCCTCTGAAAAAATCTGCTCAATAAACAGAAACATACGCAAAAATGAAAGTGCCTGCACCGACTTATTATTTATTTATTATTTTTTAAATAGGCAACACATTTTGTGCAAATTATACCTGAAATGAAAATCAACACCTGCATAATAAATTAGAAATGTATGAGTATAAAAGAGTATTAATATCAGGCCATAATCAGCAGGAAAGGCTTGGAACAAAAATCAAATCATAACCAGAGTGTGCAGTTCCTGCAGAAACTGAGTGGGTTGCAACGGCTGCAAAACTTTATTACCAACTGCAGCAGAGTCACACACTTCAGACACAAAGCAGAAGCACACAACCCAGACACAGGATCTGGAATCCTGCAAAGTTAGGTGCTTCTAGTTTGAAGGTCGTACAAGTAGAAGCCTCTGTATCAAAGCTGTTACTAAGATCTATAACGACTGTCTGCAGGTGTCTGAGTGACTGTACGACAGAGGTACCACTTCATTTGTGTCCATTAAATCTAAACATGTTAAACATTAAACCATTCACTACATACAAGTATATCATCAATATACCTGCAATAGTTGGTGTTTCGAGCTTAAAAATGAAGGAAGAGAATCTGTTTAAACCTTGAGGAGCTATAAGATCATATTATAATTAATGAGAAAATTCCTAATTTTTCTCACTCAAAAAACTTAATAAATCCAAAGCTAGCATAACACAGGAGGTCCTCGGGTTACGTCAGTCCTGAATTACGATGTTCCGTGGTTACGACACATCTCCCATTTACTGTATAAAGCCTTGTTTCGACTGAAGTGGTTTTGCGTCGTAAACGTCGTAACGTGAACTTCGTGTTTGGTGTGCGCGGCAGAAGAATACACGGTTACGCGGCTCGGGACCAAGGAGGAGGTCGTCACCTCAGTCGCATTGTACGCCATTTCAGCTTGCTGCTACGTTGTTCTCTCACGTGTGCGCGTGTGTGTTTGATTTTGTGAACTTTTTGCCCTTCATTATGGCTCCCAAGCATAAGGCAAACTCTTCTGATGGCAGTGCATCAAAGAAGAGGAAAGCCATCACCATGGAAGTGAAGTTAGACATCATAAAGCGATTCGATAAAGGGGAAACAGCGACAAACATTGGCTGGTCGCATGGACTTAGTCGTTCGACTGTCGCAACAATTATCAAGGATAAAGATTGCATCCTTGAACATGTGAAAGGATCTGTGTTAGGATAGGATCAGTGCTTACAGTATGTTATTTACGTACAGTATGTACCTATGTTCCGACTTACAGCGAAAATCGGTTTACGACGCGACGTAGGAACGGATCAACGTCGCAATTCGAGGACCCCCTGTATTTCCCAAATCACTAAAAATAAACAACGTTACTCAGGTATAACAATTTTAACTGATGTGTTGCAAAGATTTTGCCAGAACTGTTTGTTTTATACCAGTTTAAGTACCCAAGGATATAATGGAAAAACCATTGCTCACACACGAAAACTTTTAATTGAAACCTATGCAGCAACGTATCCTCTTCACTGGCAAACAAAAACTCTGTTGTGACATTATTTAAA
The DNA here is from genome assembly GCF_029633855.1 of Hoplias malabaricus. Lineage (NCBI taxonomy): Eukaryota > Metazoa > Chordata > Actinopteri > Characiformes > Erythrinidae > Hoplias > Hoplias malabaricus. Next base: position 37,547,549 of record NC_089812.1, on the reverse strand, counting down.
ATCTACTGGTGTTATAATAATAGGTCAATTCTCTACCGTTTAACATTTTCATTCATTTTCTAGGTGTAAGTCTAGGTGAAGTTCAGAAGAAAACGTTTTGCTGTAAATGGAAATCAGTTACTGTCTGAATTGAGACACTCCAATTTCTATCAAGAATAACAAAGAGGAAAACTGAACGAATAAACTGAATGAAATATGAACGAGCCAATCATGTAACAAAGTGTGAAAGAGTGCACACTTCTGATTGTGGACTCTCATCTTTTGAGAAGGGTTTTAATTAAATAAATTATTTTAAGCCTTGTGGAGATTTCACACCAGAGCTGGGTGCAAGAAGCATTGGTCGTGTTATTTGTACAAAGTCAGGGTTAGCACTCGTAAAACGCTGCTACAAATTAAAACAGTGTTATTTGTTGACATGTTAGAGTACTGAATTTTGTACTGATTCTGCTAGATTGCTGTGTAAATGTTGCATGTAAAAATAGAGCAAAAGCATTTTTGCACTTCAGATGCGCCGTACCTGTGCGGTGCTGCGTGAGATGTGTGGCCGGTGTGAAAAGCTACACTGGTTAATACAGCGTATATTTACATAGTGCTGCAGTGCATTTAACAAGTCTGGTGTGATATAAGCTTTAAACATTTTTAAAGAAGATCAGTCTGTATCTGACACTTTAATCCAAGTGGGAACATGATTAGATCCAAACATCATATTATTATGACTTCTAAAAAGACGACATTTATGATCACTTCTTAGAAGATGCACAGCTCAATAAAGTCAATAATAAGACATTCTTGAGACACAACTGGGTACCACATGGGCCTAAAGGGCTGATACGTTATAGTCGCGGTCTTCTAGAACAAAGAGCAGGTCAAAGGTAGGCTCACCTATTTCTCTCTTGCGGTCATTGGTAGTGCAGCTGTGGAAAAACTCTGTCATAAGACTTTCGAGGGCACGCAGGGAAGCCTCCTCCGTCGCCTGTGTGAGAGACAAAGAGGGGACACGGGGAGGAAATGGGGATGAAGAAAGTGAGAGAGAGTGATAGAAAGAGAAAAGGAAAGCAACAGATTGACAGAGAAAAAGTCAGTAAAATGAAAGGCAAAAAGTGAGAAAAACAGAAGAAAAAAGGCAGCTGTCAAAACGAGCCACTGCCAAGAGACAGAAGCCCTTTCGTATAGGTTTTAAACACATTCACCACAGTTTCCTCTCAATCACTCAGTCTCTCTCTCTTTATTTCTAACACAAGAAGTTCACACAGTATTTGCCTACGTATGTGTGCGCGCATGTGTGTATAAAAGTGAAAAGGAGGAAGAGAATTTGAGGAAGAGATCTTCATGTCGTTTTCCTCTCCACTGCTGCATCCGAATTCTTCACATAAGTCTCAACACGTCTTGACATACCTCCAGTGGGGCGGAGGCAAGAGGAACCCCCGAAAACTCGGTTTTACCTGGAACCGTTATGTGGAACCAGCATCTTTATTTGTCTCTTTAAAACATTCCTCTTATGTAACACTGCTCTCTTCATTTACACCAAGAGAGCGTAGGTTAAAGGCCTGAAAACTCTGAGGATTTACAAACACTACAGCAATCGAGTCACAGATGATATCTTTCAGATAGTTCACGTATCATTTTACTCGAGTGATTCCAGTATAACGTGTGATGTGAGGGTTCTGAGGATACTATGGTCATGAATATTCATGTAAAAAGTGAACAATGAAAACATGTCAAACGTAGATGAAGTAGGTTTCCTTCCACAGAACGTTTCAAATCAATGTTATTATATTTTTGTTTAGAATTTATGCATGTATCAGCTCACCATAACCTCTTCACTTTGATATACTCTGGAAATGCCTTGTCACAGGTCATCCATTTTGGATTGGGAACATTTTATTTTACTCTTGTACCTCAAATGTCACCGTTCCATAAGAAACGTTCATACAAACGTCCTTAAGAGCACAGGAAAAAGAAAAATACATTTCTTCATTTGTTTCCCTTTAATAAAACAGAGGTACTGAAGACCTTCAACATCCTCATTTACACTACAGACTTACACCAGGACTAAATAAAATAATATAATCTTAGGTAAATCAACAGAATGTTTCTAAGCTCAAACGTTAGTTTCCGTTATTTTGCTGTATTTACCTCATTTAAAAAAAATACCTCAACCCAGCTGCCTTCACCCCTGTTCCTCTCCTCAATGAGGCAATATCCTCGGATAACCCCTAGAAAACGAGCTAATATTACTACTACATGTTTTAATGATTTAGAACTGCACATTTGTACAGAATGTAGGACACAGGCTCAAATTTAAAGGGTTCTACGGCCTAACGATAAAGGCCCCTCAGTCGAGGGAGCACCCATTTCAGTAGAGAACAGGTTAAAACATGGCCACGGAGCACGACTCCTCACACACAAAACTAAAGGACATGGGGAACAGGTCTATATTCACCGTCTTTCCCCTTCAATCCCGTGATCTGAAACAGCAGTATTTATGGTTGTAGCTCGCGTGTGCTCACCATGGCCGCGGTCCTCTCCTCTTGTGTTTGTCTAAAGTCTGAACAGGACACTCTCGCGGCTCCTCATCGCTGCCGCGGCGCTCCTCTCTCCCCTCAACGACGGTGAGACACCAGGCGCGGCATGCTGTTGCTCTGAGCCCCGCGGGCCCTCGCTCCGTGTGGCTCCGGCGCTGCTTGTTGTTGTGGAGCGCAGTGTGCAGGCGCCGAGGGCGGGTTGAGCTCGTGTCAAGCGCCGCTATCAGCCGCTAACAGCGTCGCGGCCTCAAAACGCCTTTTCCACGAAACCGACACAGGCACGTTCGCTATATACAGCCGTTTCTCCGAGCTCGGTACGGGGCACCACGGCCACTCGGGTGCTGTTTCTGGAGATCCGCGACTCGTTTCTCGTCCAGGCCTCACAGCTTTCTCTCTGTCGCTCCTACACAGAGCCCCTCCCCGCCGGATGTGAAATCTTAATCTTGGGCCGGATGAAACCGGCCGCAACAAGAAGTGTGGCAAAATCAAGCAGCTTACTCCACAATACAGCTCCAAAACTGACAAAACAGGCTCTGTTTCTACTAATCTATGAAACGGATAATACACATTAACTCAGTCATGAACCGTGTCTGCCCAAAAAGTTTTATTAGAAAATACTTGAAACCAAGTTCAGGGTGTGTTATCTTGGCCCATAAGCGTAGGGGACATGTTTGAAAATGAGTTGAAATCTATTTATTTATTAAATAATTTTAATTATTTTTATAAGGGCACTTAGAAAATTAGTCTTGAGGCAAAAAGTTCTGTTTGAGGAACAGTGCTGTGTCCTCCTTCAACACCCAATGGCTGTAGTACATTTGAGTAAAGCTAGAGTGACCAGATCATCTTTATTTGCTACATAAAACTTGGGAATTTCATTTTTAATTCACCCGAGAGCTTACATTTCCGTTCCGTCATAGCTGCTCGAGATGAGGGTGGGTACATGAGCTTTGCCTGACGTAAACAAGGACTACTGACGTGCAGACTGACCAATTAAATGTTTACAGAGAAGGTTATCGACCAATAACGGTAGCTCCACAGTCAGACCGTCCAATCCGAAGATTTTAGGCTACTTCACCACGCCCCCTTCTCACTCGAGCGAACCAATCGGAGTAGGGGAGGGCGGGACTAGTTTGTGAAGGAAACTTCTCGAAGTTCTATGTAAGCTCTAGAAAAACAAAATGCCGGACGTTTGTGAAATTCCGCCCGGACATTTTTTTTTTAATCTAAAAAAGAGGACATGTCCGGGTAAAAGAGGACGTCTGGTCACACTAGTTAAGCATCTTAATCCCAATTGGTTTCCAGATGGCCGCCTGACAAATTACTGAAATATTTAGAGAAAATGGGACTAATAGCACCCAAGCAACACGGTAGAAAATCAAACGTTTTCCCATCAGATAAACAGCATTAAAACATTCACCTCACAGAGACGGGTTAAAGATCCACCCAGTCACCGAGGGAACATCAGCAGAAAAGGATGTTTCGCTCTACTAAATAGTTTAAAAACAGCAGTCAAACGTATTCTGTGTCACTTAAAAAAGGTCATTTTGACTGGAAAGTGAATAAATAGTTTAATGAAAGGTGGTAAGTGAAAGACTTGTCCTGATAAAGTTCAGTCGCCTCGGTGGGAAACTGCTTCTGCTTGTTCCTTGATCTTGACTTTGCATTTTATGCTCAGAATTGGCATTTACTAGTTTCTATTCCCATGGTTACTATTTACACACCACACAGACCTGTGATTGTGAAGCATGGTTAAGGGAATAAACACACAACTGTCTTTATCGCAAATGTACCTTACTCAGGACGTGGTGTGTCTCTTAAGTTTACTGTTTGCTTCTTACGTTTGTACTGGAGGCCAATGTAGCTTACAAGTGTGTCACAGAAGATCCCCTTTAGATAAAGACAGATTTCTATTTTACTAGCCTCCGAGCTGAAGTGCTGAACCTTAGGGAAAAAAACACACAAAAAATGACTTGGCTAACTCCATCTGCAGTAGAAGTGAAATGATATACATTTTTCAGGGACCCACTGGTGCCTCTCTTTCATAATTTCTTCTCGTGACACTAATGAAAACACTCTTAGTCAAAACATTCACCAAAAATAAACTCTAAATAATTTAGTCCCAGAAGTAACGGAGATGACTCCTACAAATACTTTAATAATTACTGGTTTTGCTCAGAATCGTGTCGCTGTCGTGTGGTGTTAGAGCACATGTGATAAACTAGGTCAAATACAGGAGCAGGAAGTGACCCAAAGGTTCTACAACTTCAAAATACACCCACAAACACTAGAAAGTAGATTTAAAAAATGCACAATGTGCGGTCATCCGCACTGATCTACACATTACGTATCCGGTAGAAGAAAGGCCCTTCTCTGTAGCTCTCTTTTATTCACTGTTAATCACATAATGAATATAACTATGTTTATGATTAAAAATCTAAAACCATGAAACCCTTGTGAAGACAGAGGCGCATGCTCCGTGAGCAGTAGTGAAAATGAAAGTACCTCCTGTTACATCATATGACATGTTTCATATTAAAAAGTCTAATACAACCATTTAGAAACTTGTGAATGTACACTGCGTACGGATAAAAAGTAATTTTTAAAATCGTTCTTAAATAAACTTTAAGGAAAATCCTTAAAATGATTTTAAAACAGATTACACCAGTCCTGTGTTCAGTCAATTTGATGTCCTTTGGTTCTGTTTTCTGAGAACTTCTACGCGATACGCCCAGGCTCTGTCCACACCGTGGCCCTCTGTCTTGCACGGTGTCCATTCAGGGAAGGGGAAGCGTCCAGCAATGATCAAAGCGTCTTCAGGGAGCTCTGCCAACAACTTCTCTTGTAAAAGTGTAAGCTAATAAACAAAAATAGCATTTATTTGTTCTGTAAAACTCTACAGGACTTCGCAAAATTCAGAGATGACTCGTCATTTATTAAGGTCAAAACAGCCATTAAATACAAGGTATTTATATTTTACACAGTCTAATCATCCTCAATGCTTTCAGAGAAGTCTTAGCTGTGGTCCTGTCGTCCATTGTCCATTCTTGATTTTGCAATCACTGCTATATATATATATATACACACATACAGGGGTTGGACAGTGAAAGTGAAACACCTGTCATTGTAGTGTGGGAGGTTTCAGGGCTAAATTGAAGCAGCCTGGTGGCCAATCTTCATTAACTCCACACTGCACCAGTAAGACCATGTGCATCCAATGGTTCAAACACTGTGTCCTGAAGGCGGTGCCGTGTATCAGGACGACAACGCACCAATACACACAGCGAGACTGGTGAAAGACTGGTTTGATGAACATGAAAGTGAAGTTGAACATCTCCCATGGCCTGCACAGTCACCAGATCTAAATATTATTGAGCCACTTTGGGGTGTTTTGGAGGAGCAAGTCAGGAAACGTTTTCCTCCACCAGCATCACGTAGAGACCTGGCCACTATCCTGCAAGAAGAATGGCTTCAAATCCCTCTGACCACTGTGCAGGACTTGTGTATGTCATTCCCAAGACGAACTGACGCTGTATCGGCCGCAAAAGGAGGACCTACACCACACTGATACATTACTGTGGACTAAAACCAGGTGTTTCACTTTCATTGTCCAACCCCTGTACCTTTATATAAATTATTGTCTGAATGACAGAAGGCTTTGCCAGTATACTCACCACACTTGGTGCCAAAAATACTGAGATATTCTTATAGCCAGAAAGATCAACCTGTAAGAACAAATGAAAGTGATTCTTTCTGCTCATTTTAATGAATAAAAAATGAAACAGGGCCTTTCTTGAGCTAACTACATTCCACCTGCTCACCTTCCACAGGTCTTCTCGACGATAAGACACACTTCTAGAAAGACCAGCTCTCCAAGCATAAAAGCGTGAAAGCCTGAGGAGCCAGGGGTTCAGCTCATAGCCTACAGCGGGTGAGAAACCCTGCTGGCTTGCTTCCAACACCTACACATACACACAGTTATAATGCAGTAGTCGGGCTAGCTGTCCATATGTACATCACAGGTGAAGATCATTCACTGCTTCATACACAATACACAACTGTCATTTGCACGCAGTCGACCGAGTTTGGTTTTCGACAAAAGACATAATTTATATAAAATAGAGATCACATTAATTAACACAATTATTCATTGACATCATGCATTTATTAAACTTAAAAGACTTGCAGGTTTAACAGTGGGTACCAATAAGTCAAACGGACACTCACTGTCCATTCTCTCAGCTCCACTGACCACACAGAGCACTTTGTAGCAAGAAAAATAAGCACATCATTGCGATTGCAACAGAATGTGTGTATCACTCTGTGCATGGTACATGAATTCACAATTTGTCCTGAGGATAAATGCAATCAATTCCTTACAGAAATGTTCCAAAATCTAAAGTAAAGACTTCTCAGCAAAGAATTCCCTTGTTTTCAAAAGAGTGGGTGAGCAGATGTCTATTTATTTTCATGTTTTTTTTATTTTTTTACATTTAGTGTATTTTCTTGAGAAATATCTGTAGTTCTGCAAGCGCTAAAAAACACATTACTCCACTGTCCAATGAAAAACATGTATCTCCATTTTTGTTGATGTGTAGTTTACCACATCATTTGAACACAGCAGCCATCCTTCACTGTGTGAACCCTTCATGAAGAGGCCTCAAAAATTACTTAAATGAATTAAATCTACATTGATGTCCATTAAAAGTTAAGAAGGGTTTTACCTGCTCCTGGAAGGTTACTGTTTTTCAAGATAAATGTTATTCATTGGACAGCGACGATACGTACGAACCCAATACACACCCACGTTCAAGCAAACACTTACAGATATGACAGGAAAATAAAACTCTCTTACAATCCTACCGTCACCTGATCCCAAGTCAGCGAAACCTCCAGAGCGGCCCTTCAGCAGAGTCATAACATTAGACACCTGTCTCTTACTAGCTGGAATATACGGCACCTGAACATCACAGAAACACACCAGTACACATGTATAAAATCACTGACTTACTCTGTATTACAACAGACTGATGCAATACTTTCTGAGCAAACCTGTAATTTCAGGGGGACTCTACGAAACCCAGGCATCAAAACCCCTGCCCACACGGCGTAGACAGCCAATCCAGTCCCTGCAGCCAGCTGCAGGATGCCCCATCCTCCCAGACGCTTTTCTTTGAGTTGTGCAAGAGTCTCCTCCTGTACATCATCCTCCATTCCTATTTCAAAACAAAACAAAAAGAAGATACCAGTATGAAGCAGAGAACATTAACAATAACGCCTCTAGTGTAACGAAGGTCTTCCAGTCATTTAAATTAATCATGGATTAGTAGTTTTTTAAAGTCTCTTTTAGTTGAGGATTAAGTTAAACCGAGTGTAAAGGTTTATTTTATTTTAATGTACATGGCCTTAAAACCATCCTGTACATCAGCTCACTGGACAAAAGGTTGGTTTGTGTGTAATTTCAATGTGTCTGTGTGTTTGCCTTAATAACAGCCCACACTTCTAGTCCACACGTGGACAGACTGGAGTCTTCAGCATTTCACCTGCTGTTCCAAACGGAGAACTGGGACTGAGGTTTGAAGACGTCGCTGGTAAATCACACTGTTACCAGAGCTACAGTAAATCCCACGGCTCTGAGTGGGCTAAACATGACAGATAAACACTTTAAAACTCATTTGTTCAACTAATATTTCAAGAGACCTGTGTGTAATCCTTATCTGACAGGATCAGCACTCCTGCAGCTGTGTGTCAAGTGTGCAATGAGTTATGCAATGTCCAGGAAGCTTATAATTCATTATCTTAAAGGGGCATATAAAGAAAAAAAGAACAACAGGAGGACAACCAGAGTCTTCTACCAAGTATTTATATATACACAGACACACAGACACATTGAGGTGGTGTTCTAACCTTTAATTCTAGCACACCTCTTATATATTTTGATTGTATGACAACTGGTTGAGTAAAGGTTTATATTGTGTGAATTTTTATAAGACTAGGAGAACTACTAGCAATCAATAAACCCCTGCACACTGCATTACAGGCTTTTGATACGGTGGAAACCCCCAGTTATGTGGAAGCCTGCTTCTGCCACTTGAAAAAATACAGCCATTTAGGAAGTCACAATAAATACGTTTCCCATCATTTATATCCACAAAGGGTCAGTTTGTCCACTTCTGTCCAGTTCCTATCACAGAGACAACAGCTGTTTTTAGGCAAACTTAAGTCAGCAGTAAAACGCATGTTATTAAAAGTCTTCAGACGAATGAGTCAGCTGAAACAATTTTCTAAAGGAAATTGAGGTTTTGTCTTGGTGACTTATCTGTGGTGTTGCTTTTATGCTCAAAGCCATATCACGAATAAAATAAACAGTCAACACCACGGCTGAGAATGTATGCTTCAGATTCAGTGTTGACATTAATTTAGATTAGATTAGGTTCAACTTTATTGTCATTGTGCAGAGTACAAGTACAGGGCCAATGAAATGTAGCTATCATCTAACCAGAAGTGCAATATATAACATTATTTACATAATTTACATAAAGTGCAGTAGTGACATTAAGTGTAATTATGACATTACTGGAAGTGGAACATGTAAATGAACACAGATGATTTAACAAGACTTCAACTGTCTCAGTTAAATTTAATCAAGTTTTTATAATTACAAATAAATACATAAAGAATCGAACTAAAATTAAATATTAAAATGTTAAACACGTTGTGAAGAGAAACAGGGCCAGGGGTCAATGCTATGAGCTCTAAAAACATCACTTTTCTGGAGGCATGACTACAATGAAAACACATTTATAATAAACTGTACAATGAAAACAATCGTTTCAAGCGGAAATTCCACACCGTTTAACTACATATCTGACAAAGGACAAAAAAAAATAATAATAAAAAAAACAAACCTGATGGTCGTCAGAGGAAGCCAGCAACTGTGACATTCTTGGGTGAGATGTACAGACCACTTGGATGTTGCTTTCAAAATAAAAGCAGAGTATAGGTTTGGGGATGTCAAATCAACACCACGAAATATTAAAGTTAAAATATATACTGTATTGTATCATATAGTAGTTTTTTATATTATATTTTCAATATTTTAAATATTTTGTATTTAATAATAAATACAACCCAAATATCATTCCTGTGTGTAAAAGTTGATATATTTTGTAATTCGTTTTACTTGTGGTTATTAAAAATGTTATTGTTCAACATAGCACCTAAAAATACAGTTATTATATCAAAATAAAATAAGAATTATATTTTAGGGCTGCACTTTGTCATCACAAAGGTAAACATATTTTTATTTTTTTTAAGGACCTATAAATAAAGGACCTTTATTATGACAGGGACAGTCAGTTGTGACGAGAATGTTCCACGCCGGATCCCAGAAGTCAGGTTCAATGCCAAAATGTCTCTTATTCCCTACATACAGCTCCTTAAGTGTTCTTACTTTTTTAAATACTGCACTCGAAATGTACACTAGACTAAATACGTACACATTCTGTACAAGAGTCTTTATAATATACGATAGTTTCAAAACCTTTCTCTGCTCTGTTTGAATGTGTACGACGTCGTTTTAAACCCCGCAAAGTGCACTACGTAGGCAGTGAGAAGTAGTTTGAGAACAGAGCCAGAATTCAAAGTGTTGTTATGACGCTAAACAGCTGTTCAGCTCGGAGTAAACCGTTGATTTGACCTGTTATCAGATTCTTATGCGTAAACTCTAACTATACTCTTAAATAGCCGTTTGTTTATCTGTAACACTGAAGCCATCTAAACGGGTTCCTGCGCTGAAGGCTTTTGTTTATGACAGTGGTTTTATTGCCGAACCAATGTTGCCATAGAGCAGTAGTGACAACGGTTGTTTATGTCTTTGAAAGGTGTTTGACAGAAGTGGACAAACTGGTAAATTAACCGATGATAAGCTTTGAATATGGGAAGGCTGATATTTGAAGGGGATATTGATGTAATTGTGGGTCAGTGAGGTGTCTTCGTAGCAGCAGTTCCTTGGTAAGAAAAAATAATAATAATAATAAAACATTGAACTTAAGATTATTTTAACATTCCACAAACGCTTTCCATATCCAGTCTGATTCACTCATTGTCTGTAACCGCTTATCCATTTCTGGGTGTGGATCCTACTCGTAATCACTGGGCACAAGGCAGGAACACACCCTGGAGGGGGCTCCAGTCCTTCAAAGGGCGACAAACACATTCACTCAGACCTATGGACACTCCTTGAGTAGCCATTACACTTGCCAATGTGTGTTTTTGTACCGTCGGAGGAAACCCACTCTGACACGGGGAGAACACACCCCACTCCTCACAGATAGTCACCCGGAGCGGGACTCGAACCCCCAACCCCAGATCTCTGCAGTTGTGTGACAAGGACATCACCATGCCGCCCCATATACAGCCTCATCTATTAAAAAATATAAAGCATTGAATTAATTTGTTAGATTGTGTATGCATTAGTTTATTTAATATTTAAAGTGTAGAAAATAGCTAATAATAAATAACCCTCCAGCAAAACATCAGGTAGGCTAATTTGCCTTCTTGTGGTGTTTTTTTTTTTACTTGCTAAAATACATGCAAAAAGTAAGCTGCCAAGGTAATAGCTGAGTTTTCCATTTTGAAACGGATGGTCCTGAGAGTCTCAAACTGGCAGCCAATGTCTCTGATGTCATAAACCTAAGGAAATAATCCAGTCAAATTGTGGGTGAGGAATATAAGCAGCAGGGCAGCACGGTTGTGCAGCAGGTAGTTTCGCAGTCACACAGCTCCAGGGACGTGGAGGTTGTGGGTTCGGTTCCCGCTCCTGGTGACTGTCTGTGAGGAGTGTGGTGTGTTCTCTCTGTGTCTGCGTGGGTTTCCTCCGGGTGACTGTCTGTGAGGAGTGTGGTGTGTTCTCTCTGTGTCTGCGTGGGTTTCCTCCGGGTGACTGTCTGTGAGGAGTGTGGTGTGTTCTCCATGTGTCTGCGTGGGTTTCTTCCGGGTGACTGTCCGTGAGGAGTGTGGTGTGTTCTCCCTGTGTCTGCGTGGGTTTCCTCCGGGTGACTGTCTGCGAGGAGTGTGGTGTGTTCTCCCTGTGTCTGTGTGGGTTTCCTCCGGGTGACTGTCTGTGAGGAGTGTGGTGTGTTCTCCCTGTGTCTGTGTGGGTTTCCTCCGGGTGACTGTCTGCGAGGAGTGTGGTGTGTTCTCCCTGTGTCTGTGTGGGTTTCCTCCGGGTGACTGTGAGGAGTGTGGTGTGTTCTCCCTGTGTCTGCGTCGGTTTTTCTCCGGGTGACTGTCTGCGAGGAGTGTGGTGTGTTCTCCCTGTGTCTGTGTGGGTTTCCTCCGGGTGACTGTCTGTGAGGAGTGTGGTGTGTTCTCTCTGTGTCTGCGTGGGTTTCCTCCAGGTGACTGTCTGTGAGGAGTGTGGTGTGCTCCAGTTTCATCCCACAGTGCAAAAACACACGTTGGTAGGTGGATTGGCGACTTAAAAGTGTCCGTAGGGGAGATAGAAGAGTGGGCTATTCGTAAATGTGCAGCTACTCTTCCAAAAAAGATATCAATCTAAATATAGATAGATCTAAATATGTCATTAATCTAAAACAGCAGTTTCAGATTAATCTTGTTATATGAACAGGACAGGAGTGAATGGTACCTTTTGTAATTTTAACAGTTTTTATACTCTACAACCATCTCTTTTATTTTATGTAGAAGAGCTAAAAGAATCATAATGTGACAAATATAGAGTTAAATTTGTCCAAACAATCTCATGGAAAATATCCGAAATGTAACTTTGCAGTGAAGTGGATGTCGGAGCCACAGGTCGCCCTGGAGGAAGAGGAGAAGGAGAGAGGAAGAAATACCTTTGTAGAGGAGTCCCCCAGTCTGAGTAACAATGCTGAACCCATGTTCAACCACCTGGGGTGAGTAAGATTGGAGTATTAAAAAAATAGGCCAACTCCTTGATGATGGAATTTGTTGCCAACTGTTTTTTTTATAGACACTATTTTTATAGATTATCTTATCACTTTTATCCAGATATGATTGGCCTCCTCACTAATAGGTGGTGACCATTGCGGCCATTTTGAATCCAACTTTTGTTTTTTTCAATGGGAAGAGGGTCATGTGACACATCAAACTTATTGGGAAGCCTGTGCTAGCATTTCTCCTGCGGTGTTGCTATCAGTGTGTGAAGAGTGGCAAAAGAGGGTTGCATTGACAATCCAACACAATGGGCACCACTTTGAACACATTTTATAAGTGGTCAGAAACTTGTAAATAACTCATGAAAGAATAAAGTTACGTTAAAACCAAGCACACTGTTGTTTTTCTTGTGAAATTCCCAATAAGTTTGATGTGTCACATGACCCTCTTCCCATTGAAAAAAACAAAAGTTGGATTCAAAATGGCCGCAATGGTCACCACCCATCTTGAAAAGTTTCTCCCCTCCCATATACTAATGTGCCACAAACAGGAAGTTAATATCACCAACCATTCTCACTTTATTAAGGTGTATCCATATAAATGGCCCACCCTGTAGAATAAAATAAACCCAGAGTTTCTAACAAATCCACATAGCAGCTCTAGAATGGAGAAACCAGAGAAAAAGAACAGCACAACTTGCTAAAATATTGGTGACGTTCACTCTTATGTAAACAAAAGCCTCAGTCGTAACAGTGGGCAGTGTTGAGGTTATTAAGGTAATATCTACATGTCGTACAATAAGTTAATAATGTAATTATTGTGACAGGTCTGTACTCACTTGCCCTGGAGCTGTTCTGGTAGTTAGCATCTAACACACTTCCGTTGTTTGTTTTATTTTGTGTCACCTGTCTGTGCACATTTTTCTCACACTGGTGAAACGTGTGCCTGCTCTTTCTTTCTATCTTCTGTGATTCCCTGTCTCATGACTGGTGTGTGTGATGTTGCCCGGTTTTCTGTCTGCTTTAAAGCTGATAACTCTCTCCACAGATTAAACTTGGAGCCACCTCTTAACGCTCCCGAGACGAGCCCCTCTCCTTCAGGCTTGCTGTCCCTGCCGTGGGAGATGGTTGCCCGGATTGCCTCACACTTGCCAGCGCAGTGTATCATAAATGTTTTGCCACAGGTAAGACACTTAAGATTATTGAAGTATTATAATATAAACGTAACACCGTTAACAGACAATGGTTCTCTACTTTTTTTAAACAATTGAAAACCAATAAATAATATGATGGTCATATTTAATTATATCAGTTCCATGTATTTGATACGACCAACTACTAAGGATATCAACCTATTTGTTAGTCAATAAAAGACATTACATTTGGTTCTATTGAGAACAATCTCTATCACTCTCTCTGTCCTCAGGTGTGCCGGGCCTTGGGTGAGGTGGGCGAGGACACCTCGGCCTGGCAGCTCCGGGCTCACCATTTAACGGGCCCCAAAAATTCCTTCCCTGTCGGGCCGAGGGACAATTTTGATTGGCCCAAGGCCTGCTTGGAAATGGAGCAGTTGATTGAACAGTGGACTGGGCAGGAGGAGTGGGCTGCTAGAGAGTTGTCAGAAAGGGAGCGAGAAGCAGAGAGAGAGCAAGAGATGGAGGAGGGTGGAGCTGATAGAGAAGGAGCAGAAGCAGCTGGAGCAGTGAATGGCGCTGCCGTTGAAGCTAGGAGAAAGCAAGATGCCGCTAGAAGTGATGAAATGGGTCCAAATGAGGCCCAAGCATTGCAAAAGGGTGTTGAGGATCATCATCCTGGGAGACGCAGAGAAGGGGAAGAAAGGGACAGCAATGCAGCAGCAGATTGCTTGTTTGCTGGGAATAGCCAAAACCATCATGACCAAAGGCAAGACAATGGCAACCTTGACGAAATGATGGATGAAGGTAGGGCTCGGCAAGACACAGTCACAATCACAATTGATTTTATTTTTTAAGTTTATTTCACGTTGTTTGTGAGTTTTAAAACATTTACTGCAAGTTAAAAAACAATTAGCCCATGCGATGAAAACAATATATTAGCCATTTTCCTTTTTTATCAGTACCCCTGGGCTGTCCGTATGGAAGAACAGTTAAGATGTAAGTGTAAATAAATAAATGTACAAATTAAAAAATACAATATATAAATAAATGGTTTCATTTTTTTCTTGAAAAAGTGCACAAATCATGTCTTTAAAATCTTTAAAAGTTAATCTTTAAATTAAATGTCCTATAAAATGCATTGATTTCTACATTTCATCATTTGTTTGTGTATTTTCACATTTCTACATTTGTTTATTTATGTATTTCTACCAGAGTCAGTGAGCCATTTACTGGTTGGCCAAGCTACCCTCTTGTTCTTTAGGCTGAGGTTAACCTGCCCAACCAGTAAATGGCTCACTGACTCTTGTGTCCAAACGGTAATTCATACCGAACGGGGACGTAACAGCTGAGATGTGGGCTGCTGTGTTTTCTGTTGTGTCTCAGCAGCACAGAGGCTGTAAAGTGAGACAGCTTTTATAAGGTTTATGGGGAAAAAATATAAGAATGTTTAATGAACTGAACACAAGTTGCTCCGGTTTCCTCCCACAGCCCAAACACACACACACACACTCTGGTAGTCAAATTGGCTACACGTAAGTGTCCATAGGTGTGAGTGTGAGTGAATGTTTTAGTGTGTGGTGCTCTCCTTGCGCCCAGTGATTCCGGGTAGGCTCCAGACCCACCGTGACCCTGAACTGGATAAGGGCTACAGACTAAGAATGAATAAACACAAGTTTATAGATTATAAAATGACATGCCTTTGTTTAATTCAGTGTAGAGCTAGATCTATATTCTGAAGTAGAGTGAGGCTAAAACTGTGAAGGTAAATAAATGTAGAAATGGTAAAATTCAGAAATCAAGGCGTTTAAATAAATGTGCACTTTTGTCATGACATAAATGTACTTATGTATTTGTGCATTTATTTTTATATACTTTAGTCTTTTTGTGTGGCCACACGTCGAGCAGCAGCAGAGATTTTTAGAATGATCACATGTTTAAATGGAAAAGTAAAACCTATTAAACAGGACAAATTTAATTGGAGGAAATCAACCGATTCAAGCTTAAGAGGTGTTTACAAACAGAAATGTACATTCATGGCTCTTTGTTGCGAGAGCAAAGCAGATGCAACACACGGAACATGGCGGTGTAAATAACTCGCAGTGCATATACACTAAATATCAAGATCGTTATTTCTGCATTAGCATTGTGTGCATTCTGAGTGTCTGCTTTGATGCGGTTCACTTGCTCCTCTGCTGGAGGTCACCTTGACTACTTCATTGGTCAGGATTTGGGATTCAGGATGTGCAACCTCTAGACTGTATGAAGGCAAAGCAAGGCAAGTTTATTTACAGAGCACCTTTCGTACACAATGGCAATTCAAAGTGCTTTACAGCGCGATACAGAAAGATTACAGTAGAATTTAAAAAGTAAAAGAAAATAAAAAATATTGGAAAGTATAAAATGGAATTAAAACAGAGTAATAACAAAAGGACAGTTATTAAAATGGCACTAAGTGCAGCGCTACTCAAATGCACAGGAGAACAGGAAGTCTTTAGCTTTGAAGATTTGGGGCAAATCTGATGTAGGTGAACTTTAATAAAACACAGAGCGATTGATGAAACCAATTCAAGGTAAATTTAAGTTGAATAAATCATTAAACAGAAAAGAAAAAATAAACCACTCAGTATTGAAAAATGATATAACGATGTCAGTGTTTATTGATCACTATGTTGTTTGTTCTCCAGGTTTAGATGAAGGTGAAGGAACTGCCCCTCTCCCTGCTCTGGAGCACATTACTCTTCCCTCTGGTCATATTGCAGATGTAAATTCTGTTCTGCTGGTGGGCGGCAATGGCTCGGTGTGTGCTTCCGGCTCCAGAGACCGGAACGTGAACCTGTGGGACCTCAGGCGGGGTCCCAGGGGGGCTCTTCTGCGCACTCTGGGGGGCCGTGGTCTCTTCAGCACACACAGGGGCTGGGTGTGGTGCCTGGCAGCCAGTGGGTCTCTCCTAGCCTCAGGCTCCTTTGACAGTACAGTGCGATTATGGGACCTGGAGGCTGGCGGGGCAGAGAGGGGCCTGATCCGTGGAAAAGCTGCGGTTCTCTGTCTCTCCTGTCAGGGGGACACGCTGCTGGCTGGATCCCATGACCAGAAAGTCAGTATTTATGACACTAGAGGTCAGTGGACACAAAGATCTTTTAATGCTGTGTGTTTTTCCTTTGTTTTACAGTATGATGAGTTTAAAGAGATGTTTCACACCTACGTCGTTTCTCCTTTTCCCCCGAGTGTAATCAATCTGCCAAAACTAGCAAATCTGCTTTACTTACTACTTGAATAGTCGTTTTGTGAGAGTGAGACAAACGTCTTACTGTCACAGTGCACTTAGTAGATAGATAATATACTAACGAGCAAGGTTTTTAGACATAGTATAATGAGTGAATTCAGCTATTTTAAAGTGCACCCATGTGGCCAGAGCTTGTATAATCTCCATAGAAAAAAACATTAAAGAGATTGGGACACTCTGGTGCAGCTGTGGCGCGGTGGTGCAACAGGTTGTGTCATTGTTACACAACTCCAGGGACTGGGTGACTTTCTGTGAGAGGTTTGGTCTGTTCTCCCCGTGTCCGTGTGGGTTTCCTCCGGATGCTCATGGTCCAAAAACATACGTTGTTAGGTGGATTGGCGACTCAAAAGGGTCCGTAGGTTTGTAACAGAACGTACAGCTCACTGTAGTTCACACATTTTCTTATGACATTTTTGCCAGTCATCTGTCACGTGTCCTGTAATGTGTGTGTGCTTAATGCTACCTCTGATGATGACTTTCATGATGTTATCTCTGCTACAGCTGCAGAGCCTCTTGTCAAGAGCCACCGTCTCCATGGTGACGCTGTACTCTGCCTGGCCTCTGATGAGCAGTACATTCTGTCTGGCAGCAAAGACAACACGGTGGCAGTGTTTGATCGCAGAGCTGGGAGACTGCTGCAGAAAGTACAGGTATACGTTCTCAAAGCCGTGGACTCAGTCACATACTTAAGGAATTAAAAATGCAGAGGTTATTATGGTAACGATCTTTGTTCATTTCCTGATTTTCTGTATTTCATGATTTTATTCCAATAGCAAGACACTAGTTCCCCAATTCCCACACTCCCACAGTGGAGTATTAAATATAAAGAAATAATATGAAGCATTTATAATATGTTTAATTAGTTCTCTACGTTTAGTTAAAATATTGTGCTGTGGCTCTGTCTCTCTCTTCAGCTCAAGTCCTACTTGCTGTCCATGTCATACAGTGGGCGTGAGGTGTGGGCCGGGGATAACCATGGGCTTGTTCACACCTTTTCCATGAGTGAAGGGTCCTTTAAGTCTATAGCCCAGTTCAATGTTGGCCACAAGTCACTGGTGACCGGTGTCCATCACTCTCTTGGCACCCTCTACACATGCTCCTCTGATCGCACTATTAAGGTTCATTTACAGATTTCACTTCACTGACGACTGATTCTGTGACATTTATCTTGTGCACAACGTGTTGGTTTTATTTATATATATATAACTTATATATAAGTATTTCCAAAATGATAAAAGAAGTAGGCAAAACATTCCTAAATTGTAACATGGAATGATTTATGTAATTATGTAATAAACATTGGCTCAGCAGGTAGTGTCTCTGTCACAGCTCCAGGGTCCTGAAGGTTGTGGGTTCGAGTCCCGCTCCGGGTGACTGTCTGTGAGGAGTGTGGTGTGTTCTCCCTGTGTCTGCGTGGGTTTCCTCCGGGTGACTGTCTGTGAGGAGTGTGGTGTGTTCTCCCTGTGTCTGCGTGGGTTTCCTCCGGGTGACTGTCTGTGAGGAGTGTGGTGTGTTCTCCCTGTGTCTGCGTGGGTTTCCTCCGGGTGACTGTCTGTGAGGAGTGTGGTGTGTTCTCCCTGTGTCTGCGTGGGTTTCCTCCCACAGTTCAAAAACACACATTGGTAGGTGGATTGGCGACTCAAGAAGTGTCCATAGGTTTGAATGTGTGTGAAGGGCTGGTGCCCCTTCCAGGGTGTATTCCTGCCTTGTGCCCAATGATTCCGGGTAGGCTCTGGACCCACCGCGACTGTATAAGCGGTTACAGACAATGAATGAATGAACATACATGATATTCCTTTGACAGCAATGGTATTGTACAGTTTATATATTTAATTAATTTTATTTCCTTGGCATTGTAGTTTCTAACTAATGTCTCTGGATGTGGTTTGTAGGTTCACCTTCCTTGTGCTCCCCCAAAATCTCTGTGTACACTTCACCATCAAATAGGAGTGAACGGGGTAGGTGTCATCCCTTCATTTTATTTACTTCTGATCACAGTTTCTTTCCTGAGTGTGTTCAGTTTGATTAATTTTACTGTGGCGGCTATCAGAAAAACATTCATGATCAGAGCATTCCAGAGTCCTGTGTCGTTCAGAATCACTCACTTCCTGTTATTTTTTGTTAAACCACGGTGCGTTTCATTTCACAAACCTGATTCTTGTACTAATGAATTAGTATTTTCACTTTTTAATATTTTTAAAGATTTCATATGGTCTCAGGCTCATTTTAGGCCCCGTCCACACGATCAGTTCATTTTTAAAGGCGGATGTTTTTGTCCATGTTTTGGCCTCCCGTCCACACGTTTTAGGACACTGAGGTTTTCAGAAACGTTCTCCCAGGTAGAGATTGGTGAAAATGTTCTCGTGTAAACGGATATTTTCAGAAAAGCTGATGTCACAGCGTGTCTGTCTCTGGCTGAAAAACTAATACCTCATCACTCCTCTACAGTGAAATACATAAGTCATAAATCTACAGTCTACATGCAGCTAGCACTACATTTTAGATTCCCACGTATGAATAAATATAGATGACGCTGTATTAGAAATATATAATACACTATGGATATCTCCATTCAGTAATTTATGACATGAGTAGTGCACTATATAGTGAGTGTGGAGTGATTTGGGATTAAACCTGTTTCTCTCGCCTCAGGTTTTTTTTTATTTTTATTTTTTTACTGTCTTTTTACTTTTCTATACTAAAAATAAATGGATCCTTGTGGATGGGGCCATCGCATCTGTTTAGGAAGGCTGTCCAAAGTCCTGTACGATTGTAATTGGCTCGCAGCTTCACTTTTTAAGAATAGATCATGGCCCGCTGGCAGTTTTGTCCTTCACCTGACGGTGGCAGCAGTGTGCTCATGTATAGGAAATTGCACCACTGTAAAAGAACTAAGCTACACTTTAATTTCTCAGCAAAGTCAGCAAAATAATTCACATAAGGACATTTGGAGATGGAAGTATTTGCAGTAAAATGTTGGATTTTACACTCTTTTGATGTCCTGCAGCAGTTAATTGAGTAGTTAATAAATATAAACTGTTTTGTAAATTTGTGTTTTTCATGTTTTGAATACACTGTTATAAATCATTTATGAGTAATATACTTGGAAAGAGAGACTGGCCCTTTAAGGAGTTTGATATGATTCAGTTCGGACGCTTTTTGAAGACAGTTTGGACACCCTTGGTCTAACACAGACCCCTAGGGACCAATACAGTTGTTTGGGATCTTAAGGAAACAGTGCGCTTTGCATCTTAAATTATGATTAAAGAACACTGAGTCGCCACGTCACCATCGTTTGATCTTTTCTGATAAAAACAAACTACTCAGAATAAAAGCTGCCTGTGGTATTAAGAAATCTTGCAAAGTCACAGCAGATTTGACACTAATGCAACAAGCCAACAGAGGCCTCGTGTTATAGAGAGGGTGATGATGGGACTGCCCAGGACAGGAATACAATCACTGTAAAGCACAATACAGAATGTATGTCTTACTGCTTTTATAAAAAGGTGACAAATAATATAATAAACAATGTAATAAATGGCGGTGTTTGATTTAATTAACAGCAAAATCTCTCTTTCTTTCTCTCTCTCTCTCTCTCTCTCTCTCTCTCTCTCTCTCTCTCTCTTTCTCTCTCCCTCGCTCCCTCTGCCCCCCCCCCCCCCTCGCTCTCTCTCTAGTTAAGTGTGGAGGCAGGAGTGTTGGCTATAGCCTCTGGTGATATGAATGTGGAGGTGTGGAGGCCCAGACAGTGACTGGACACAAAAGAGAGATCCTTCATCCGTTGTAGACGAAGCTTGTTTTCTGTGTGGAGAGTGTCTGTCCAATCAGATGCATTGTAGGGATCTGTTCAGCGTTCTTCTGTGGTGATGTAGAAAATCTGACAGATTTTGAACCTGTCATGATTTTCTGGGGGAAGAGAATTCCTAGATAACTACATTTGGGTTATAAATATATTTATTAAGGAGTATTTATCTGATTATGAAACGGCACATGTTGATTTTAAAGTAGTTGCTGAACTGTAGTAAGAACCAGGGTTTGAATTATTGTGGGGTGGGGTGGGGGGGGGGGCACTTGTACCCCCACAAAAGAAATACGACTTCAGACACTACACTGGACCATACCATTCCTTCTTAAGTTTGGCCTCTCCTCTGCCTGCCTCACGCATGTCTGTCACTGGTCGTGTGCATTGTGTCCTCATTAAGGTAGCGTCTGTAAAAGCCAGAGAAGGCCTTGTGTGCAAGTAGCCATCGAGCTTTTTAAAAACACTTTGTTGCCTTCAGTAAATCACTCACACGAAGATGTTACATTGTTCAATTGTATGACATTTACATTTACATTTATACATTTGGCAGATGCTTTTATCCAAAGCGACTTACAAAAGAGGATCTAACAGGATCTACAGCACGATTTATACAAAATACCTTACACTGAGTGCAATATGCAGGAAGTAAGAAAGACTTTCAGTGCAAGAGATACTCTTGGAAGAGTTGAGTCTTCAATGATTTCTTGAATGCAGAGAGGGTTTCTGTTGCTCTGATGGCGCATGGAAGCTCGTTCCACCAGCGTGGTACCAGAGATGAGAATAGCCTCGACTGACCTGTACGGGGGGTTGGTCGTGTTAGTTGGCGCTCCTTTGAGGAACGGAGAGGGCGGGTGCTAACGTATGGTTTTAAGAGTCTATTGAGGAAGATGGGAGCAGAGCCAGTGAACACTCTGAAGGCCATCATTAGTGATTTAAATTTGATGCGAGCATAAGGTAATCTAGTGGCTGTAGTAGTGAGGTATTAGTTGCTGCTGTGAGTGGTTCTACAGTAAACACAAATATCACTGCAGTGAATCAATACATTCATCTAGAAACTTAAAGTGATTCACTAAAATAGAGTTTAATTTGGAGACAAACAATAGCCAAGCTTCTGTATAAAGGCCTTCCACCACTCCTCCCTTCACAGTTCACACTGTAGACGCTGTACTGGTCCCAGTGTGAATGACTGATATAGAACCCAAGCCTAAACTACAGTGACTTTCAGTGACTTTATTCCAGTTTATTTAGAACTAAGTCACACGTGGTTCCTGTGGAAGAGACTCTGTAAAATATGAGTTTAATTTAATATAATATTAATATAATATGGGTGGTCTATGCCTTTAATAACAGTCAGGTACAGGTCTAAATCCTGTACGGTGGTGAGAACCAGTATCATTGTGTGATTGTGCTCTACACTACTGTCTATTGTTGGTGACTCCTGAATACAGAGGTTGTGGTGTGGTATGTGACACAGTAGCTGGTGTAATGGAGTTATCATTAATGTACTGCAGACTTTACAGTAAACAAGCAGGACTCTGTAAGGACATGGTACTGGTTTCCCATTATGACCTGAAGAACACGTTGACCCTCCCCAGTTGTCATTGTCTAATTCACACCCTGGTTTGGACTGCATCTTCGTTTGAAAGGGATATTGAATACTGACTTGTTAAATGTAGCACACATCAGTGCTTGAGTAACAAAGTGCTCTTAGTAGTAATAGAGTCCGAACATGTCACGTTCCTTCATATTCATTCCAGCTTCAACTCTGCAGTGCTCTTCTGTGACACACTACTTCAGCACAAACAGAGACACAGGCACAAATCACAGAAGCACAACAGGCGTCCTCTGCCAATCCCTGAAGTGGCAATGTATCCGTTTTCTTTCAGTACCACATTAACACTGAACAACATTTTCCTGCACATTTCTTTTCCCTAAGTATCAAACATGCTTTATTTTTAGTTCTGAATCAACAAGCGTTATTCGTTATTAAACCTCCCTTATTACATTCTAGTTATAATATTCCTGAAGAACTTGTGTGACATCTCTCCAGTGCTGAGGTTCCATTCCGTATTCGCCTGAATATAACTGAGGCGTCTGAGCTGTACCCCTTTGTTAACTTTATTTATTGTATCATTTTAACCATAAAATGTGTGATTATTATTATTATTGTTTTTTTAAGTATAATAAATATTATAAAACTGCATTGAATCTGAGTGGATGTATAAATCAAGGCTTGTTATATACAACACAATGAGAAAACGTTTTAAAAGAGTAAGTCATTCCTTGCCTTTTCAGTTCTTTGTCATTCGTCTTCACTGACATTAAATATGGTTTGTATTCAGCTGAAATGTAAAAAAAAAAGTAGGGACATATATGACTTTACACATAAATGCAAATAGATTTAATTATAAATAAAAGTAAAAACGACCTGCTGTTAGATTTACATCCAAGGTGTACAGGGGTTAAACAATGAAAGTGAAACACCTGTCATTGTAGTGTGGGAGGTGTCAGGGCTAAACTGGAGCAGCCTGGTGGACAATCTTCATTAACTCCACACTGCACCAGTAAGACCATGTGCATCCAATGGTTCAAACACTGTGTCCTGAAGGCGGTGCCGTGTATCAGGACGACAACGCACCAATACACACAGCGAGACTGGTGAAAGACTGGTTTGATGAACATGAAAGTGAAGTTGAACATCTCCCATGGCCTGCACAGTCACCAGATCTAAATATTATTGAGCCACTTTGGGGTGTTTTGGAGGAGCGAGTCAGGAAACGTTTTCCTCCACCAGCATCACGTAGAGACCTGGCCACTATCCTGCAAGAAGAATGGCTTCAAATCCCTCTGACCACTGTGCAGGACTCGTGTATGTCATTCCCAAGACCAACTGACGCTGTATCGGCCGCAAAAGGAGGCCCTACACCACACTGATAAATTACTGTGGTCTAAAACCAGGTGTTTCACTTTCATTGTCCAACCCCTGTATATTTGCTCTTAACAAAAATAGTTCCATATGGTATCAGCCAAATAAGAACCATTTTACATAAAGATCAGTTGTTTTTTTCTTTTATAGCCACTGAGGAAAAACTCTCACTCTACTCATTCATTCATTCAGTCATTCATCTTCTTTTCCATTTTCTACTGCTTTCCTTAAACAAGACACTGACATGCACAAGTTAACTGTAATGTTTAAAGACTATAGGCTTTAGCCGTTCATTATCACCTCTCTACAACACATTTGGATGAAGCTTTAATCAATAAATCTTTACAAATGTATTGGTTTCACTAGTACAGCGAATGCTAGCATATATAAAGTTTAACATTAATGCTATTACTTATACAATGTGGCTGTGTCCCCAGCCCCACCACGTGTAGGTTCTCCCCGTCCAGAGCTGTTGCTGAAAGGGTGCTTTTAAATAAATAAACAGCATTAGCTTTCACTCAGTGAGATGTAGAACATCGAATATATATCACAGTTTAAAAAATGATCCACATGAACATTATTTCTGTAATGTTTTCTTTCACAGCAGGACACAGGTTTTCTTGTCTTTGAAAGGGTTGGATGAGGCAGCAATGCCAGTGAGTAGAGGGTCTCTTCTACGGTTTTCCTGACAATACTGAACCAACTGAGCAGCTGCAGCTGAAATCTATAAACAAAGCACCGTCAGACAGTGAAGAGAACAGAACCTGTGTATAAATATTTAATTACACTTACACAACCTAAGGCCACTGTATCTAATCTATATCCATATGGTGGAACAAACCTGCCAAAACTAAAAATATATAAATCAATAAATGACTCAGTAACATTTATTTAGTCCATAATAATCATAATAAATATAAAAATACATTTAAAAACCCCAGAGAATATAAATAACAGAACCTTATATAAATTAAAATGTCTGCTTGAGTATTTCATTTACTTTCTCTCTACTTTTTTAAATATATATTTTTAGTTATTTTATTTTATTACATTTTAATTTGTATGCATTAATTGTATTATTTATTTAACTTTTTTTTTCTATTTTTCCTTGCTCTTTTAATATTGATGCCCAATTGCTTATTGGTTGATTGATGCCCAGCGCCGTAGATCAGCTGCATATGTCTTGCTCCATCAGTGGTATTTGGCGGTAGAGTAATGGAGGCCTTAATGTACCCATAGCACAACTCAATGGAACACAGGGACTAACCGTGTCTCTCCATGCAGCACCTCTGCTCCAGGGATGGAGCTGAAGGAGGAGACACTGCTCTCTCTACACAGAGTCTTTGCTCCCAGAGACAGAGGAGCACAGTCAGTACACAGCAGCTCACACAAAGCAAAAGGCTCTGCGAATGTGTAAAAAGTGCTTCCAAAGACACATTTTATTCATTTTATGATGAATTTAATGACGTGGCATCCCACTTGAGACACAGCAGATACTCACATCACTCTGTTTCATTACGGTGAGCAGCTGCCTCTCTGAGCAGTGTCTGACACCAACCTTCACCCAACGTTTGTGCTCTCAGTTACTTCTCTTAGAATCAACTTCTCTGTTCTGGATTTGATTGACGCCGCCCCCAAGGGTTTATTTTTTAGTTTTTGGTTTTATGTCCCATATAAAGTCATTAATGTTATATTCCTCATTTCTTTTTTGTCTGTCTTTAATTCCACTTATATTCATTGAGTTTTTAATTATTTATTTATTTATTTTTTTGGCAGGTTTGGATCGCCATAGTTTTCTATGATGGTGTTTTAGGGCCACGGTATTTGGAAAATAAGAAAAATAAATAAGATTCCCAGAATAAAGTCAGAATTATGAGAAAATAATGTCAGTATAATTCCGAGATTAAAGTCAGAATATGTAGAGAAACACTGTTTTGGGTTGTAATTTATTATAATATGAAGATACACAAGCTCACAGTCTGTGCTCCATGAGTGAGTTCTGAAAGAAGCAGTCAGTGAAATGAACAGAATTATTTATTAAATGCATTCACACGACATGGCGACTAAACCCCGTCAGTGCAGCCCCTGACTGCGACGCATACGGCTTTAGTTTATTGTACGAGTCCGAGCCGTAACGTGATGGAGTCTCGTGGGGACGCCAGAGTTCCTCTCCTTCTGGATCTATTTTCGTGGTCATTAATTGCCCTCTTCAGAATAAATGGGTTCGTGCCACGATTCAGGGTTTAAACACTAATCACACTGTGGTCCTGAGGTGGCAGAGGACTGAGTGTTTATTCCTCAAATCTATCCCATAGTATGACTTCAGCAACACACAGTATTCCTTAATTACACAGCGGTTGTGTTTGCCCCATACGTGCAGCCAATTATTCAGACATTACTCTCAAAATTATTCAGACATTATTCTCAAAATTCTGACTTTATTCTCTGATCTTTATTCTATCTTTTTTTCCCCAATGCCGTGGTCCTAAAACTCCGTCGTAGTTTTCATTTATTATTTGTGACAATATCAACAGACATTTATGTCCAGAATTATGGAGAGGGATTAGTGCCAAACTGAAAAGCGATCAAAAGCATGAAATACAGGGTACGCAATGTTCCACATTTTGCTTTTCCACAGTAACTTACAGAATACATGTCAAAATGGATATGCATTAACCTTTATTTCACATCACTTCACATCCATGTGCAGAAAAACAATAGACAATGATTTACAATTTGAGCTGAATTCATATCTGAACTGAAAATAACACAAAACGTAGTCAAGGCAGAACTCTGTTGCTTTCCAATGTGAGGTACTTCAAATATTTACTTATATATACTTCTATATATACTTCTATATATATATATATACACTGACACGCAGAAAACAAACTTAACATTTCATTCTTTAAGTGCAAATTAGCAGAAGCTAAGCGATTAAGTGAAATAATTAAATCAATGCAATGAATCTTTCATTTTTTAATTTGGCTTTTCCCCCTGTGTACTGTGAAAAATAGGAAATGCTGCATTGCTTTGCACATGTTTACACTGTGGTCATAGCTTTTGAATTTTGCACTAATTCCTCTCTGTACCAAAGCCCTGTTAGGACCTTAGCTTACCTTGATCCTCTCCAGTCCGGCCTCCAGTCTCAGCTGCTCCACTGCTTTCCTGGCCTGGAGCACAGTGTTACTGCTGTATACTTTCCCAGCCTCCATTTCTTGGCCTTGGCCTTCACTCTGTCATGTCCAGCTGCTGACCGCTGGGTCCCTGGGATTTTCTGAGCAGTGCTCAGTGCTGCTATGGTGCTCCAGGTGAATGGTAAGACTGAGAGTGTCTGCTAGTAAAGCTGAAAGATGGGCTTGTGTGAAAGGGCTGGCTGATGTGTGTGGGCTATATAACCTCTTTACCTCCACACCCCACCCCATGTCTCCTTTGGTCACTCTGAAAAACATTTGAAAGTGTCCTTTGATGTGATGTCATTGAAAGGTCATGCAACTGATGTTGAGAAATGTCAGGTCACCATCAAAGACTTTCAGAGAGAGAATCCCCAAAGGGCCAAGAAAAAATAGCCTAAAGACCTGACACACTCACTGTGTGTGTGTGTGTGTGTGTGTGTGTGTGTGTGTGAGAGAGAGTGAAGTCATTTATGCTTTCAGTCTATAGTTGTTGTTGTATTATAACTCAGTGTACTTGGTGTGATGATTCTGATGTATTAATAAAGTTGTAATATTATTTTAGTTACAGGTGTGGTGTGTTGTTAACATTGTTAACATGCATGTGTTACCTGTGTTACCTGTGTTTACCTGTTACCTGTGTTTGAGCCCATTTCATGTAGTATGTTATTTACTTTTGTTTTATTTATTTATTTGTTTGTTTATATATTTTTTACCCAGTTTACCCAGTTTACTCCCAAAATAATGAACTGAATTTCAAAATGTCAAAATGATATTTTTACTCAGTTCAAAAATAGAAGTATCTGTAGCATTAGGGTTGGTGAAATAGGCTCTTGTTGGCACAGTATATAAAGTGTCCACTAAGATTACATGCGAAAATTAACTCAGATATCAAAAATATATACCTTTTACTATATTTTTGAGATTGTAAGTAGATTGTAATTTTTTTTTTTTATTCTCCACTGCAATTGTGTTTTTTTTCTCTGTGTAATGACAATAACAGAATATACTCTGTACTATTGTGTACTATTAACTTAATTTAAAATACATTTATTTATTCATAATTTCTTTTTGTCCCCAGTCTGGTCATCAATAAAAAACATACAAACCCCAAACAAACCCCTAACCTGTAACTCAGTGGCTTAGGTAAAACTAAACACATTTGCCTTCATTAAGTTCACAAATCTGTATATACTATGAATATAGATTTAATCCCAGGCTCTGACTCCTCCACCATTTGTCTGCAGCTCGAAAGCCCCTCTCTGCAAGTTCACGGGATTGGTTCCTTGGGTTTATGATGTAAGAAACCCTGGCTGTGTGAATCTGTGTTTTTGAGACTGTCCTTTGAACACAGCAGATTTAAAGTTTAAACTAAGTATAATTGGTAAATTTACGCGGTCTAATGTTTGCAGTTATTCTCTGGGTCATCCGTTGTAATCGAAATGTCGAAAGCGAAAACCTGGTTGTCAGAAGGTTTGTTTGTCCCTGCGAGGCCGCCGTACTGTGAGGACAGAGCGTGGTGTGTTGGGTAAACAGAGCCGGCGCAGAGACTTGTGAAGAAATGTAGCAGCAGCTTCTGAAACAGACATTCAGCCCCAGTCCTGGAGAGAAGTCCGTGCCTGAGCTCCACAGGAGAAGGTGAGTCTTTGGGAAAAGCCGCCGTCCATTAAAATGTTTTATTCAGAGTGTAACCTGCAGTAGAAACAGGCTTCTACAGCGCTGTTAGCTTTAGCTCGGTGTTATACACCAGGAATGAGGAACAGGCGCAGTTTATTAACGTATTTTCTTTTTTAAATGTGCGTTTACATCTCTGACAACTTCAGGAAAATAGACTTCACACAACGGATCTACACTAAAGGAGGGAAGGGGGAGAGAGGAGCGAAAGAAAGTGAAGGAAAGGAGGGAGGGGTGTAGAATCAGAGAAAGAATGAAAGAGAGAGAATGAGAAAGAGCAAGAAGAGGGGGTAAGATGGAAAAAAGGTAGAGTTGAAGGAGGAAGGCAGAAAATGAAAAGAAAAAGGGACTAGGGAAGGAGAAGATCCCAAAGGGAATTTCAAGTAGAAAAGAAGTTTTAAAAAGTAAAAAAAAAATAAACAGTGATACATGAAGCTTACACCTGATTTGAGCTCAGTTTAATGGAGAATGACAGGAACTCTGGAGTTGAGTGTAGAATTGAGCTTGAGCTTATCTCTGTGTGGATTATCATGCACAATCATGCAATCATGGGGAAGACCACTGACTGACTGATGTCCTGAAGGCAGTCACTGACACCCTCCTGCTGCATCCAATGGAAAGTTGAGTGGAAGGAAAAAGTGTGGTAGAAAAAGGTGCACAAGCAACAGGGGGAACCACAGCCTTGAAAGGATTGTCAAGAAAAGACCATTCAAAAATTTAGGGGAGATGCACAAGGAGTGGACTGCTGCTGGAGACAGTGCTTCAAGAGCCACCACACACAGACGAGTCCAGGACACGGGCCACAACTGTCGCAGTCCTTGTGTCGAGCCGCTCATGACCCAGAGACAACACCAGGACCTTCTTATCTGGGTCGAGGAGAAAAAGGAACTGGACTGAGGCCCAAGGTTTTCAGATGAAGGTACATTTTGCATTTCATTTGTAAATCAAGGCCCGGAGTCTGGAGGAAGAGTGGAGAGACACAGTCCAAGCTGCTGGAGTCTAGTGTGAAGTTTCCACAGTCAGTGATGGTTTGTGGAGCCGTGTCTTCTGCTGGTGTTGGTCCACTGTGTTATATCAAGTCCAAAGTCAGTGCGGACGTCTACCAGGAAAATGTAGAGCACTCCATGCTTCCCTCTGACGAGCTTTATGTAGTTGTGGATTTAATGTTCCAGCAGGACTTGGCCCCTGTCCTCACTCCTAAAACTACCAACACCTGGTTTAATGACCACAGCGTCACTGCACACGACTGGACAGCACACTCACCCGACCTCAACCCCATAGTACTGTCAGGAGGAAGATGAGAGACACCAGACCCAACAATGGAGACGAGCTGAAGGACGCTATCAAAGCAACCTGGGCTTCTACAACACCTCAGCAGTGCCACAGACTGATCACCTCCACGCCACGCCGCACTGAGGCAGTGATTCATGGAGAAGGAGCCCTGACCAAGTACTGAGTGAATATACTGTACATACTTCACAGTGGGACAACACTTCTGTATTATTTAAATCGGTCTTAAATAATAATCTAATTTTCTCAGATAATAACTTCTGGGTTTTCATTGTAAGCCATAATCATCAACATAAAAAAGGAAAAGCTTGAAATAGATCACTGTGTTTGTAATAAATCTATATGAGTTTCACTTTTTGAACTGAATTACTGAAATAAATAAATTTTTGATGCTATTCTAATTTATAGAGATGCACCTCTATATAACACTTTTTTCCATTACTTGGTAGTTGAGAACTGACTGTAATTTTCAGTATAGCAATCATTAATTTAGACTGTTTGTGTTCTAAATCATATACAGTGGTTATTAGAATATTTATTTGTCTTTATCTGTGAACCTTATTCCTCTTCCTATGTTTTATTCAGTATCTACACATGGCGGATAGTGTTCCTTCCGTGGCCAGGGAGGCAGTTCTGAAGGAGAGCACAGCTCTGCCAGAGGATGTGCCACAAATCAGAGGCTATGACTTTAACCAGGGAGTGGACCACAAAGCTTTGTTGCACTCGTACCTAACCACGGGCTTCCAGGCCAGCAGCTTTGCCCTGGCTGTGCAGGAGATCAATAAAATGGTGAGCTGAAAGGATCCTGGCTCTTATTGAAAATGCTTTTTCCTCCACGCCAGTAAAGACATCTGTACGAGGAAAAACCCTATACATGGCACGATGTACTGGATATTAAACACAGTGATGTTCCTGGAGCTAAAAAAGAAATACATTGACTATAGAAGCTTTGATGTCTTTGCTCTCTTTAGATTGAGAAGAGACAGGAGCCTGTGGAGCAGGAGGAGCAGCAGGACAGTGAGTCTCAGCTGTGTAATTCAGGGTGTACCATCTTCCTGGGTTACACCTCCAACCTCATCAGCTCGGGAGTACGGGAGACCATCCGTTACCTTGTCCAACACAAGATGGTATGTGACAGCGTACGTCAGCTGTATTCATTCAGGAGTTAATTCAGGAATCGTACAGGTTATTTATGTTGAATATATCAGCAGATGTTCTTGGTTGCATTTTCATCAATTTAATAAATACAAACAATCAATGTACATTTGAATAGTACTGAGTTAGTTCACATTAAGATGTCGCTTCTATGTCGTTTCACTAGGTCTGAATAAATTCAGACCTAATGAAAAGTCAAAACAAATTGAACTGCGTATTGTATAGCCCCGTTATGCATGTGTTGTGTGTAAAACTCTTGGCTGTGTGAGTGCAGGTGGATGTGATAGTGACGACAGCAGGAGGTGTTGAAGAAGACTTCATTAAGTGCTTGGCACCCACCTACCTGGGGGAGTTCAGTCTTCCAGGCAAAGAGCTCCGACAGAGGGGCATCAACAGGTGGGGCATTCTTCTCTCCTCAGAGAACAGTGTAGTGCTGCGGCCACTGGCTACATGCTCAAGCCAGTCTTAGTTCACTAATCACCTCAACTCATCGTTAGTTTGTGTAATTTGAGTGCTAATATTCTCATTTCAGGATTGGAAACCTCCTTGTTCCAAATGATAACTACTGCAAGTTTGAAGACTGGTTGATGCCTATCCTGGACCAGATGGTGCTGGAACAGAAAACAGAAGTCAGTTGAATAGCCGTGTTTACAGTTCTCTACTTTATTTTAGATCGAGTGCTATTGTAAATTTTTGTAAAATATATAAATTTAAATATTTGTTAACAATCTGAATTTTTTTGATTTTAGATTTTGTGAATGCCTTGATTCATGACACCCTTAGGTCCCAATCAGATCTGGTATTGGTGTGTATCCTGGATGAACCGCTTGTGATGCAATAGGGCTGGACGATATGGCAAAAATTGACATCGCAATTTACTTCTTAATGTCTGTCGATACGATACAATTCTGATATTAATATGAACAACTTTTAAATTCATTTTAAAACTGGCAATGAACTGTTAGCAGCGCCCTGTAATGAACATCAGTCAGTGACAGATGCTGTAAATAAAGTACAGTGGAACTTCTACCTACGAACTTGATTCGTTCCGTGACCCGGTTCGTAAGTGGAAAAGTTAGTTTCTCGAGTCAATTTTCCCCATTTAAAATAATGGAAAAGCAATTAATGCGTTCCAGACCCCACCCCGAAACTCACCCTTTTTGCACTGATATATGTTTACAACTGTCACGCCTTCGTCCTGTCAGTCTGTTGTCCCCGCCATGTGCTTTATTCGCACATGGCTATGTTTTGTTTATGTTCTAGTCTCCGCCTTTGTCCCGCCTCCTCGTCTGTTAACCCGTCCTTCTCGTTATCTGTCTCAGGTGCGTCTCGTCAGTGTCTTGTATTTAAGTCCCCTTCCTACACTTCCTGTTTGTTGGTCATTGTTCTATTGTTCTCATGTTCTCTCGTTCTTTTGTCATGTCAGTCGTGTTATCCGGTCTGTCTCTAAGTTTCCACGTTGTCGTTTCATTTCCTGTCGTCTCGTTCTTTAGTCTGTCTGTCCCGTTTGCCCTGATTTGCTCCTCGTGTCCCGTTTAACCTGTTTGGCTCCCTGTTTGTTTTCGTTATGTTAAAGTCTCTTTGTTTTGTTATTATTCTTCTTTATTAAATATACTGTGTTTTAGCGAATGCGTCCGCCCTCAGTCAGTCCGCTCCGTGATTCCTGACAGAATGACCAACCGCCAGGACGCAGCTAGCACAGACAGTTACTTTCGGAGACTAGGAGAAGTCCAAGCGTCCATAATTCGTGCAATGGTAGCCTCTAGGACTTCAGAGGAGCCGAATTATTGGCAGAAGGACTGCTACAGCGGGAGTTGCCGGCTCCAGCTCCTGCCTGGCGCTATTCCGATTCCTAAACCTGAGGAGTCGACTCGTGAATCGAGTAGTTGCGCCAGCGGGAGTCGAAGGAGCCGGCGGAAGAAGCGTGCTGGAGTTCCCCCCTCGACGGTGGATTACCCCCTTAGGTCCGGGGAAATTTTTGGGGGGGCGTTAAGGATAGGGGCTGTTAGCCTCCAACGTCGTGACGACGGAGTTGGGGCTAACAGAGGCGCACCTCTGAGGGATTTAATGGGTGCGCCTGTGAAACCCCCTAAACCCTTTACAGCTCCAGCGCGAGCCCGGTGAGCAGCACGAACTCCTGTCTTCGTTAACGCGGCGCCTCCTGCCGCGCCTGTCCTCGAGAGCGCGGCACCTCCAGCCGCGCCTGTCTTCGTGAGCGCAGCGCGCGCCTCTCCTGTCTTCGTGAGCGCGACGCGCGCCTCTCCAGTCTTCGTGGACGACGTCACAGATTCATCTGCCTCCGTGGACGTCGTCGCACGTTCTCCTGTCTTCGTGGACGACGTCGCAGATTCATCTGCCTCCGTGGACGTCGTCGCATGTCCTCCAGCCTCCTTGGACGTCGTCGCATGTCCTCCAGCCTCCGTGGACGTCGTCGCAGGTCCCCCTGCCTCCGTGGACGTCGTCGCAGGTCCCCCTGCCTCCGTGGACGTCGTCGCAGGTCCCCCTGCCTCCGTGGACGTCGTCGCAGGTCCCCCTGCCTCCGTGGACGTCGTCGCAGGTCCCCCTGCCTCCGTGGACGTCGTCGCAGGTCCCCCTGCCTCCGTGGACGTCGTCGCAGGTCCCCCTGCCTCCGTGGACGTCGTCGCAGGTCCCCCTGCCTCCGTGGACGTCGTCGCAGGTCCCCCTGCCTCCGTGGACGACGTCGCAGGTCCCCCTGCCTCCGTGGACGACGTCGCAGGTCCCCCTGCCTCCGTGGACGACGTCGCAGGTCCCCCTGCCTCCGTGGACGACGTCGCAGGTCCCCCTGCCTCCGTGGACGACGTCGCAGGTCCCCCTGCCTCCGTGGACGACGTCGCAGGTCCCCCTGCCTCCGTGGACGACGTCGCAGGTCCCCCTGCCTCCGTGGACGACGTCGCAGGTCCCCCTGCCTCCGTGGACGTCGCTGCAGGGCCTCCTGTCCCCGTGACTATGGCGGCACCCGCCGCTCCTGTCCCCGTGACTATGGCGGCACCCGCCGCTCCTGTCCCCGTGACTATGGCGGCACCCGCCGCTCCTGTCCCCGTGACTGTGGCTACGGCCGCTCCTGTCCCCGTGACTGTGGCTACGGCCGCTCCTGTCCATGTCCGTAGGTCGGCCCAAAGGACTTCAGGGCCGATCCCCAGAACTGTGCCCAGGCTGGTTCCTCAGACTGCCCCACAGACATTAGCCAGTCCTGGGCATCCCCCTGTTATTTTGGTTCCCTTGTCTGTCCCTGTCCTGATTCCCGTCTCTGTCCTTGTCCCTGTACCCGTGTCTGCCTTTGTGTCTGTCCCGGTCCCGGTCACTGTGTTTGTGTCAGTCCCTGTAAATGTTTTTGTACCTGTCCCCCTGCCAAGTCCAGTCCAGTCTCCTGTCAGCCCTGTCCAGTCTCTGTTTCAGACCCCTGTCCAGTCTCAAGTCCCGTCTCCTGTCCAGTCCCCGTTCCAACCCTCGGTCCTGTCTCAAGTCCCGTCTCCTGTCCAGTCCCCTGTCAGTCCTGTCCAGTCCCTGTTTCAACCCTCTGTCTTGTCTCACGTCCAGTTCCCGTATCAGTCCAATGTCCAGTCACCTGTCTTGTCTCCGGTCCAGTTTCCCTTTCAATCCCCTGTCCAGTCTCCAGTCCCGTCTCCGTTTCAGTCTAGTGTCATGTCACCTGTCCTGTCTTCTGTCCAGTCACGTACCCCTGTCCAGTCCAGTGTCTTGTCACCAGTCTCTGCTCCCGTCCAGTCCCAGCACCGAGTCCTGTCACCTGTCCCGTCTTCCGTCCAGTCCCTGTTTCCATCCAGTGTCATGTCCAATGTCAAAAATCTCGTCAATTCCCATGTGTCCACTCCTGTCCTGTCCAGTCCGTTCTCGTCTCTTGTTGCCCCCCTTTGTCAGTCTCCTGTCATGTCCCGTGTCCCGTCTAGTATATTCGGTCCTGTCGTGTCCCCAGCTACTGTGTCTGTTCCCGTCCTGTCCTGAGTCCTGTCACCTGTTGGTTTGTTGTCCTGTCTTGTTTTTCGTGCCCTCTCCTGCGCCAGCTCCTGGGGGGGTTTAGGAGTACGCGCCCGGGAGTTGCGCGTTCTTGGGGGGGGCATCTGTCACGCCTTCGTCCTGTCAGTCTGTTGTCCCCGCCATGTGCTTTATTCGCACATGGCTATGTTTTGTTTATGTTCTAGTCTCCGCCTTTGTCCCGCCTCCTCGTCTGTTAACCCGTCCTTCTCGTTATCTGTCTCAGGTGCGTCTCGTCAGTGTCTTGTATTTAAGTCCCCTTCCTACACTTCCTGTTTGTTGGTCATTGTTCTATTGTTCTCATGTTCTCTCGTTCTTTTGTCATGTCAGTCGTGTTATCCGGTCTGTCTCTAAGTTTCCACGTTGTCGTTTCATTTCCTGTCGTCTCGTTCTTTAGTCTGTCTGTCCCGTTTGCCCTGATTTGCTCCTCGTGTCCCGTTTAACCTGTTTGGCTCCCTGTTTGTTTTCGTTATGTTAAAGTCTCTTTGTTTTGTTATTATTCTTCTTTATTAAATATACTGTGTTTTAGCGAATGCGTCCGCCCTCAGTCAGTCCGCTCCGTGATTCCTGACAACAACACTCTCAGATTAGTAAAAAAAATACATGTAGCGTTACTAAAAATAAAAGAGAAATACAGTGGTAACAGTAATAAAAAAAGAAATAATAAAGTTGTAAGTGGTTACAGATCGCTACCTTGGAGACGTGACGACTGGCTGGAGGAGTAACACAGGCACTGGCTGTATGACGGGAGGTGGGGGGTGGGGTGGAATAACGGAGAGTAGGTGGGTGAATGTGGGGAGACGAAGCGTAGATACGGCTTAACTTAGCACGGATTTCAGTGTCTGCTATTTACACTAATGCTAAATTGCTAAAGCTACAATGTGCTAATCTTAAAAGCTCACTCAAGTCTGGGGGCGCTGGGAGACTCGCCTATTGGAGTCAGTGGCCATTTCCAGCCGCTGGTTCGGAGGAGCCTCGGGTTCGTTTCTAGAGTCATGGTTCGTTGGTGGAGGCAAAAAATATTCAAATGCCCGGTTCGTATCTTGGAAAGTTCGTTAGTATAGGTTCCACTGTATATTGAAATATTGATAATGTGTTTAAATCATATCATATATTGCTGGAAAATTTTATACTGCGATTATATATTGATATTAAATTATTGTCCTACACAAAGATCCTATCAGTCAAACCACTTTCAAAAGGTCAAGGACAAGTAGGACTCTACTAGGAAGTAGGATAATATTTCTTGTGTAAACATTAGATGTCACTAACAACAACAACAACAACGGATGCCTAAATCAACTGTTTCTACAGAGCACTGAAAAAAGAAGCTTCTTAGTACAGCTCCAGTCTTTATCTTGTTAATTACGTCATAGAGCTTAACTCGGTATGCAACAGGCTTTAACAGTGCACAGTTTTGTATGAAAACAGTTGCAGTAATAGACTGACGCATGCTTTTCTTCCTGAAATCACTGATCAAAGCACTCAGGGGTAATACACTGGGACTGATGACAATGTCTGGTGTAAACAGTTATCATTTTTCATTGTCCTAATATGAGGTGTAAACTGAATCATTGAAGCTAAAATAATATGTTGTACAGCTGTTATTCCCGATAGTGGTCTTGAGTTTTGGTATTTTATAGTGTACTGTATTTGTGTATGGTGTAATATTCTGTATGGGATTAAACAAATGTGCTTTATTTAGGGCACACACTGGACTCCCTCAAAAATGATCCACAGACTGGGCAAAGAAATCAACAACCCTGACTCTGTCTACTACTGGGCTTACAAGGTACATCATCAATTAAAACGCAGTCCGTTGAGTTCCATTTGTGATTTTAACAAAAGATGAACTCACACCAGTAACTGGACACTTTTCTTCTCCCCAGAATGACATCCCGGTCTTTAGTCCTGCTCTCACTGATGGCTCACTGGGCGATATGATATACTTCCATTCGTACAAGAACCCTGGATTGGTGCTGGACATTGTGGAGGGTAAACCATTGAGGTCATACCTGTTTATGTTGTACGTTAACGTTAAACGGGTTCTGACCCTTATGTTTATGTTGTAGATATCCGCAGGTTGAACAGTAAAGCTGTGTTTGCGAAAAGCACTGGGATGATCATTCTGGGAGGAGGCCTCGTCAAGCACCACATTGCCAATGCAAATCTGATGGTATGTATCTAACCACGCGAGCACAGTCCGCTCTATTTCCAATTAGAATATTAACAACATCTCTAGCTTCTTCAAAACCTCTTTTTCTGGTTTCCTAGAGAAACGGTGCTGACTTTGCAGTGTTTGTGAACACGGGGCAGGAGTTTGACGGCTCAGACTCAGGGGCCAGACCGGACGAGGCTGTGTCCTGGGGAAAGATTCGCATGGATGCCAAACCTGTCAAGGTGCCATTAGATTCCATTTGCATTTTAACACAGTTATAAGGCAAGGATCCATCAACAGAACTTTGTAGAGGGTCTTCAGTGGTTTTCAACCCCCCCCACCCCCCCCACCCCACACACACACTCTCTCTCTTTGACATTGAAAGGCTTTGTTAATTAGCTCATTAGTTTCATTAGATGTATTGGGAGCAGTGGCTCACCAGGACCCAATATTGAGAACCACAGGTCTAAACTATATTTTGGTCCTGAATCAAACAGAACTACACTGTCCCTGTGTTTTAAATGATCCTGAGACAGCATGTCCTACATCGTCCAAAGGTGTCCATCTCCACCTAAGAGCATGTGGTCCATCGACTCGTATAAACTTATATCATTGTGTTTAGGCTCATATTAGTTGAAAGCAAAAGGTCCATTGTAGCTGTATCCGCATCCAATTGTCTGTGTGTGTGTTTGATTACACCATTGTGTGTGTGTGTGTGTGTGTGATTGCACAATTGTCTGTGTGTGTTTGATTACACCGTTGTGTGTGTGTGTGTGTGTGTGTGTGTGATTGCACAATTGTCTGTGTGTGTGTGTGTGTGTGTGTGTGTTTGATTACACCATTGTGTGTGTGTGTGTGTGTGTGTTTGATTACACCATTGTGTGTGTGTGTTTGATTGCACAGTTGTGTGAGTGTGTGTGTGTGATTACACCATTGTCTGTGTGTGTGTGTACTGAGCGTTGTTGATATTTTAATTTAGTTTTCATAACGGAGAAATTTAATCCCAGAATCTGTTCTCTGCAGAACCTGAGAAATGGGCACAGAGCAGATACAGTGGTGTATTTACAGGCTTCAGTGCATAGGCTCAAGCATAAAAAAGGCTCCATGTTATCAGCTAAAATTCCAATTTCAGACTGATAACAATAACTAAAAAAAAATCCCGGGCACTGCTTTACCATGCATCAGAATCACACAATAACACAGCTGTGTAATGAACAGTTTTACATTTCATTCAGATCCTGTATCAATAACCTTGAGTCGGTACAGTAGAGTTTCTATTGCACTGATGATCAATGCCACTGCCATTAACGTTGACCTCAGACCGTCCGAGTCTGTAGTAACCTGTGGTGTACTCTGCCTCTGCTGTTTCAGGTGTATGCGGATGCCTCTATAGTGTTCCCTCTGCTGGTGGCTGAGACGTTTGCGCACCAGGCCAGCAGACTGACTGTGTACAAAGACAGCGAGTAACAGAGCCCTCTGTCGTCTCCCTGCTTTCCTTGTTCCCTCCGGTCCTTCATGGTTTTAACTCTGTTTCTGTGTGTTTCTGTTCAGAAAGTCAGGTTTGATTTATTTTATTTGTCATGATGTTTGAATTGTTATTTATCCAGGAGTCTCAGTGTCTCCTCACACTTTACTGCTGCAGGGGTCCTATACTGCTCTTGGTATCAAATGAATTTTATTGGGTATTATTTTAAGTTTAGAGATCAGTGATGTAAATAAAATGAACACTGGCCAATGAGCGTGAAACAGACGTCAGAACCAGTTTAGATGCTCGTGTAGATCGAATGGCAGCAGTGAAATGGATCCTTTTTAGGGTTTTTTTCTCCTGCAGCAAAGACATTTAATTATAGGATGTGTCTTATTCTCACGTGTTCTCACTCTGTGTGCGTTCAGAGGAGAAATAAACGTAACAGACGGCCTCTCTTGAAGAACACATGGTGTTACTTCGTTATTTCTGTCCCGTCCGTTTGTAGCTGGTGTGTGTCCACTTTGTGTTGTTCATAATTCAGATTTCTGCAGCCA
Organism: Hoplias malabaricus; assembly: GCF_029633855.1. Lineage (NCBI taxonomy): Eukaryota > Metazoa > Chordata > Actinopteri > Characiformes > Erythrinidae > Hoplias > Hoplias malabaricus. The sequence goes on along the minus strand of NC_089812.1, from coordinate 37,508,480 downwards.
TCCTCCTCACAAACCTCACAATTAAACAGGCTTTTATGATTCCTGTTACTTTAAGAGTATATGTAAATGGACCCTGTCCTGATTGGCCGGCGTGCGTTGAAACTCTTTAGGGATAAATAGATTTATTTATGTTCATGACATTGTCCACATACACACTTTGGATAAATTAGTGGAATGTACGTTTTGAAATGTGTTTTGACAGTTTCTATTAGAGAGGAGTCATTTTACAAATCTCAGTTTTAACGTTAGAGCACAGTGCTGATAAACATCAAGCTAATGTTCCAATACCTTACACATTCACACACTACTCTGACTACAGTTCCTTTCTCTAATGTTCACACTTTCAGAAAAACTCCTTTCAGAAGAGGGACAATTACATTTGAAATACTTTTGGGAAGTGGACCATGCACTGATTCCCTCTTCACGGCTCTATTTACACCCCTCCACTCTTCACATGTTGAACAATATTGCACCCCTCCGCCCTGTGTCCTGTCTCTTCAAACACTTAGCCCTTGAAGGAGGAGGGGCACACGCTTCCAAGTCACACGCAGATCTCTCGCCCAAATCTACTGCACTGCTCTTAAGTCTCTCTTATGAGAAGGTATTACAGGAACTGATAATGAACTGATTCCACAGACAGTGTTTATGGTAGTGTTTGTATGTGGCTTTAACCTAAATTTACCACTTTATTTTTGTCGTTCCTTCACCTTCAGAACAGATGCATAAAGGTTCAGCAGTGTTTTTCCAGTGGTAAATAAATGGGTTCTATTTGAGATGTGTACAGTGTAGAAAATTTGAAAAAGCAGTTGTCTTCAGCTTTAACCCTTTCACGTTTGTTTTATCTCTTTAACTGAATTTCACAGAACTTTCAAATGACTACAGTTTCCCTTTTTCCACAAGTTCACACTTCACTACGACTCTGGGGCCTTGCTTTGGTCAAAATACTACAACAATCATGACACAGCATTTTTCTCTGTCGATCTTTTACTCTTAGCTCTGATCCAGAAGAAAGCATTTCTCCAGTTTGAAAATATTTAGCCGAATAATTACATGATTAATTAAACTAGACTTTTATTTATTTATTCATTTACGTCTTATTTTTCCTGGTGACAGAATGACATTCTTCCATCAGTCTTTTGTTTGTACAGTTCCCAAGGTTTGAAATATTTTTCAGTTCAACAGGTGGCAGCACAGCACTGTTTTTGACAAAATGTTTGTGACAATTAAGTTTTTAGATTCACTTTAAATATCACTAGAGTGATTTTCTTTTTACATTTTCCTTAAAAAAAAAAAAAAACAATCAGTGCTTGGTCACTTCTGGCTGAAGGCAAAATGGGTTCAGCACAGTGTGTGTCGGTCAGAGTCCTGAGGAGGACACATGCTGATTACCGGGGATTTAATGACAAACATCTCACACAGTTTTACCACTTTATTGTGAAAGGCAATGTTAGTAACACGTAATGTCCTGGTTTTTTGTTTGTTTGTTTGTTTGTTGGGGGGGGATGTTGTTTAATTTGTTTTTTGTTAAAGGGTTAACCACAGGGATGAACCCTTCCCCTCGTGGAGAACTTTCTAAATTGAATAGAAAGAAAAGAAGTGATCCGTTTTTATTCTCGTTGTATTTCAGACTGCATTCAACCGTCCGTGGCACTGAACCCATGAGAGCAGTTGTTGTATATTAAGGGCAGTGGGCGCACACACGGGAGTGGATTTGTGGGCTGCCAGACGCAGCGCCCCAGCAATATTTGGGGATTAGGTGCCTCCATAAAGGGCACTTCAGCCATAAATACTGAGGGAGGGAAAGGCACTGTTCCTTCACTCCCCATATCCACAGTTTTCTAACCTGTCCAGGGGGTGGAACTGACACATTTCTGGTCCCATATCTGCTTCTCTAGCATTAGGGCACTTCAGGAAGTGCAGTAGTTTCAGAGCTGTGGCCTGTCACAAGTGGTACACCACAACATTAACACACTGAAATTAGACACAAATAATAGACTCCTTTATTTAAGTGTATATTGCTCTAGTAGTCGGTGGGTAAGTTTCTCCAGAACAAAGCTTTCCTCGTTTTACCCACAGAAAGAACATCTTTGTAAATTAATGCTAAATTTGGTTTATTAGCAAAATGTACACATTTTCATCTGGTTGCAATAAAGTATTTAAACAAAAAGAATTTTAACATTTGAACAGGACTAATTTGACAAATTGTAAATGTACACAGGACTAAGATGTAAAATATTCAGTGCCAGTTCATTAGACCGTCACGTAGGACCCGGGTCACTCTCTTCCTATCAGCAACCACAGCATTTCTCATCTGTCTTTGAACAATCAAATTATATCCTACACTTAACCACTAAGGTTTATGAACCAATCAGCAGTCAGCTACTCCTAACAACGAAGGATAATGGTTGGGCCCAGCCCATGAATATCCAACACATCCACTGCATCGCTAGCTCTTCACAGAGTCGTCAGGAAGCTCCTCCTCAATCAGAAACAAGCTGTTTATCCAAATTCAACACAAAAAAAAACACTTATAGATTTTGATCTGAACTGTAGACATCATGAGCCTTTCTCCTCAGTTCTGACCTTGACGTGCGGTCACTGTCTACAGGCTCCTTTTGATGTATTTGACTTGATATAGTTTATTAGCTGAAGAGAAGGGCCGTGACTGTTTACTGCTCTGTGTAATATCGTGTATATTTTGTGATAAATTGACTATGAAGTGGCGCAGAAATTATGAAGAATGATTTTTACACTTAATTTGTTTCTGTGCTTTTGTTTTGTTGGGTTTTATTTGGGCGGAACCGAAGAACCAGGCACGGTCATCAATGTGTTTACGACAGGTTATTGGGCGGTTTCACTGCTACTGATGTTGCCTTCAGATTTCCTGTTGGAGAATATTGTAATTACACACATTAACTCCACAGCTGTCGTGGTTCCCACACGTTTTCTGCTCCCTTTTTCTTAATGAGAAGATTATGGCTCCACTTCAACACAGTTAGTGTGTTTCCAGAAGCCGCTGACATTAATTTGAAACATTGTAATTCATGAAAAACCCTGCAACTACTTACTGAACAAAATCAAATCAAATAAATCACATTTACAGTGGATTTATTAAAAGAGACATGCACTACGTCGTTTCCTTCCCACGCTGCACTCCCCTAGTTTCTCCACTAGGAACTGATTTTCAATAAACACCAACTTTAAGATAAATTGTAGTATTTGGGTGACCTCTGATAGTCGCATGGATGCCATTTTGTTTTCTGCAAGATCAAGTACGTTCAGTAGCGATCTAACAGTTCCAGACCTGTTTTGAAATAAATTACAGGGTGATGACATTTAGACGAGATGTTGATGAGCTGTTCACGTGGGGAAATTCATACCTGATTTTCTCTGATACAGGTTTGATTTGACTTTAAAAACTACACCAAACATTAGGATCAAAGCTGAACTTCAAATGTTCTCTTCATCTTTTAAAGATGTGGCAGGCACCAGAAGGTGTCATTTATAGTGGACTGGAAGAAATAAATACAGGCATCAAATGTTCCTGCTTCAACAGTTTAAGGGGAAATGAAAGATTGGAGGAAAAACCCCTAGAATGTTACTGGTCCAACAAATTTAATTTGGAAAATTGGAATATGTGGTCCTAAATTACACTGTTTTAACAATTTAAGGTGGAATGGAAAATTGGAACAAAAGGCTCTGTAATGTTCCTGTTTTAACAATTTAATGTGGATCAGAAAGCTCTAAAAAAAAAAAAAAAGTGATAGCGATACTGCTGCACCATTTAAAGTGGGACAACAAGATTCAGTAGGAAACAATCTTCAGTTTTGTTACAAGTAATCCAGTGGTGAATGAGCTGCAGGGGCTGGGGGCATGTGCTGAGTGGTTGTATCAGGGTGAAATTGTACTTAGGATAGAGGTCTAAACACAGGCAGTCAAACACCAAGCAAAGGTTCTAAACAGGAATCAGCTAAAACAACACGCCTCAGATCTGTGACTCATGACCTAAACACATGGGTTTTTCACTGAGGAGTGAAACAAAAGGGGTATAAACAGCAGAGTTGTTAAGTCCTTGGGTCACTACAGGTGTTGATTGTTGCCTAGGGGCGGAGCCAGGGGGTTTAAGCTTTCACTGAGTGTGATGGTTTGGTCCAGATCCCAGGGAAGGAGACACCGTGTGTATTCTTATGTCCTTGCGTTCTCAGCTGATTTCATCTTTTTGTTCGTATGTTTATTTTCTGTAACTGCCTTTTCATGTTAATGTTTGTGGTGGGTCTGGAGCCTACCCAAAATCACTGAGTTAAAGGCATGGACACAACCCAAATGTGCCCCAGTTTATCCCTGGCCATCACAGATATATTCACTTAGACACACCCCTATGGACAATTTACATAGCTAATCTACATAAACAAGTGCCTTTTGGGCTGTAGGAAGCAACTGGAGCACCTGGAAAAAACTCATGAAGACACAGAGAGAACACACCAAACTCCACACTCCTTGGAGCTGTGTGACAGAGACAATATAATGGTGGAGCCTTCCCGGAATCACTGGGCGCAAGGCAGGAAACACACCCTGGAGGGGACCCCAGTCCTTCTCAAGGTGACACACACACACACACCTACGGACAACCCACGCAGACACAGGGAGAACACACCACACTCCTCACAGACAGTCACCCGGAGGAAACCCACGCAGACACAGAGAGAACACACTACACTCCTCACAGACAGTCACCCGGAGCAGGACTCGAACCCACAACCTCCAGGACCCTGGAGCTGAGACCACCTACTGCATCAAGGTGCCACCCCAAAACCACAACACTGGAAGTGATAAGTACAGTTTTCTTATTGTGTTTCTTATGTGCAAATGTAATCCCTGGTGTATCTTGGAGACTTCACAAATTGCTAATTTATGATGGATGTCTGCATTTAGTCGTCACTGACAAGTCTCTTAAGGTTTACGCTTCCCTAAGACAGGGGCTAAGAAAATACCTTGTTTCAGGTACCATATGAAAAAGCCAAGCAGAGCCGAGGCAAGGGACAAACGACATAAATGTCTTGTGCCATGAATACAGCGATCAAGAACAAAAACATAGCCCCACTGAAGTACTTGGGTGTTGCTTCACATTCAGGAATGTACGTAAAGTTCTGACAAGCCAATGTTGAGATTATAGAAGCTCCATGTGTGACTGCATGTGTGCATCATACCAAATCCTGCAAAATATTTAAGGGAAGTCTATAATCCTATGTCGAATACGAGCTGAAGCGTGTGCTCAGTTAAAGTGATTTGCTGTTCTTGCGTCACGTGTTTAGTTTTCCGTAAAACCTGATTGGATATGCCTCACTGAAATGATAAACTATGGAGGTTAAATCCAGAGATGTCATCAGTTCTCCCGGTCCTCCAGCGCTCTGTCAGTGTGGGGCCTGCGTGTCTCTAGAGAAGCTGAAAATAGAAAGGCAGTGTTTGTGTGTGTGTGAACATGTCTTGGTAGATAATATAAGAAAGATGGTGTTGACAGGAGAAGAGGAGAAGTGTGTGTGTGTGTATACGCTGTTTGTCTGGAATGTAAGCGTGGAGTATGTCCAAGAGCAGAGGTCAGGTGGCTGAAGGTTAGTCTCGTATCTCCTTGTGTACTTGAGTTCACTGCTGTAGAGACGCGTTGTTAGGAGAAATACAATGTCATGGCTCAATCAGAGCTGTAGTTATTTGTGTGGAAGTCCAGTTAAAGAAAATATCTTTCTGTAGCTGTTTAAAAAACAAATCCACCCTCCAGTCATTTCTCTTCGTAAAACTATTAGTTTGACTTAATTAATTTATTTATCTACTTATGATTACTTATATGAAGTATAATAATATATCTCTAAATCTTCACGTTCATTCAGTAAGCACTGAATTTCACGAACCTTCTGAAGGTTTAAAAATCCATCACTAAATTTGTACCCATTTAAAAGTGTTAGCAAAGTAGATTTTCTATGGCGTTGCTCAAAGAACCCTTTGTAGCCCCTTCATTTTTAAGAGCGTCTAGTCTCTGTTTGCACCTTCTCGTACACCTCTGGCACCTCCAAAATAGTAACTTTATAGGAGAACGGAATAAGCTTCACTCTCCGCGGAAGTCACTGTAAAAAAAATAAAATCGCAAAGTGAGAAGAACAGCATTCGTTGCCTGTAACTTCCACTTACTGTAGTTTACCCAGTTCAGGGTCGCGGTGGGTCCGGAGCCTACCTGGAATTATTGGGTGCAAGGCAGGAACACACCCTGGAGGGGGCGCCAGTCTGAGAAGGACAGCGGCTTTTGCAAATGATGTAATAAACTAAAAAATGCATTTAAATGGACATCTGTAACATGCTCAGATGTGAATATTGTTAGATGTTTCCTAAGAGTACGAGGTAAGAAACGTAATTAAATACATGAACCGATCACCTCCATGTTTCTAAATTCATGGTCCGTGTGTCAGCTCCGCTGATCATTCATGAGCACGTTGTAGTTCCTCAGGTACAAAGTGTAGTCCCTCTGTTGCTCTGCATACTTTGTTAGACCCTCTTTCACCCAGTTACTACTCTCCATCAAATGCAGCGGTGCCGCTGGAGTTTTTAAACACTGTGCCCACACACCTCTGTAAATATTTGTGGTTCACCTCGAACATGTAACGTCTGTCAGAATCTGCTCATCTGCTGCTCAGTGTGTGTTAGTCATCGTTTAATCCTTTATCACTTCTCACAGGAACCCTTCGGTTGCACAAACACAATGTGTATCCGTGGGGTCAGTGGAGCAGATAAAATTAACAATGAATGTAAAAACACAGTGGTTATTTGAACTTGACTAAAATGTGACCAGTTCCTTCTCACACACATAAGAGACAGGGCCGTAATGCTGTACAAACGAGTTTAATATGGAGCAGACATGCACAAGCAGTGAGGCTCACGAAGCTGGACTCCAAACATGTTTTGCAATCTTTCTCTGTCTCTTGGAAACGCTTCCCTTCCAGAATCTTAAAGGAAATTTCCAATACTTAAAGGAAATGGCAGAATTGACACAAATTGAGTCGAATGACGTTAAACAGATTTGATCGTGTGGTTTCTGACTCTGTGTCCACTGTATGAGCATTTTTTCTTACTTTGGCACATGATAAATAAAGCCCAACATTAAACGTCTAATAGGAAAACAGTTGATACACATTTCTATTGGACAACACTCACCTTGGAATGATGTTTTCTGGGTAACGTTTTTTGTCAAATGCCCTTTGGGCTGCAGCCTGAAGCTCACGTAATCCTCCTTTTAGCCTGTGGAGGGGGCAAATGTCAACAATGTGTTCCATCACTGGAAAGGTGCATTACATTCTTTTTCCAGGGGGCAATGTGGATATTTATCTACCTTTTTTTAAAACAGGAAAATAAATTAAAATGCATGGAATTAAAACAAGGCGTATGGAGTCAGTCCTAAAATCAACATATAACTGCTATAGAATGTGACTGAACACTGAACGATGACTGGGTTAGGAACACCTCCCTCGGTTCGACACGTATTCTCCATTTAATTGACCACACAGGAACACTGCAAACATTCTTATCCCCATTTCACCCTGCTTTCAGTGGACAGAACCCAACAGAACCCCCACAGAGCAGGTGTGATGTGGTGGTGGATCACTCTCAGCGCTGCAGTGACACTGACGTGGTGGTGGTGTGTTAGTGTGTGTCGTGCAGTTCTGTGGTGTCCACTAGCTATAAGAATTCTAGCAGCCCTGCTGTGTCTGACCCACTGGTACCAGCACAACACACACTACATACATTTAATAACACATCACCTGGGAGAATGGACAATGAGGGGAGATATGAGACGGGTGTTCTTAATCCAGTGACCCTTTCATACCTGAAAATACAGAAAATGGCGCTACTGCGCTACTGCTTTTAGCAAACATGCTTTGGTCCATTTTGATACGTAACAGTGTGCCATTTATTGTCAGAAACCAGGACTCAAGGCTCATTCTCAAGTTAAGCTTGAGGCAAGTGTGTGATTTAATTCTGCAGTTAACACAATGCTAACCTGTGGTTCCTCACTTGTTATTAGCTTCATTAGCCGTAGCTCCACTTACAAAAACTGAAGAAGTAAACGTCAGACACCAAAGGACTGAGAGGAAATGGAGTGAATAGTGTGATTTTTCACTGAGGTATTCTTTTAAGTGACTGTCTGGGCTCGGAGGCCGTTAAAGGGGAAATATGGGAACTTTTTGGAGCGCCTCATTTTTTCCTAGCTCTCACGCTTCCAGTAAACTCCCGCCTACTCCTTTCCCCCTCCCTGTGTCTTTGCATTGAGTTTTCCATTAATGGGCCACTTGGTCCAGTGCTCTTACGGTGCCACTGTTTGCCTTTCAGCAGTGTTTGTTTGCCGAGGGCCCAGCCTGAGGTGGCCTGGGCAGGGATACGGCGGGATGGATTTTTCCTCTAATCTGCTTCTGATAGTGGCCATGTTTGCGGAGACCTTTATTAGAAGTGGAGGGCGCCCGGTGGCAGGGAAATGGGTGGTGGCGGCTGTCTCCTAGCACACTTTGAAGTGGAACTAAATTCACTCCAGACATGCTCAGTACTCCAGTGTTGTTTTGCCTATTTGCAGAGTAATTTGTTTGATTGCTAAAGCTAACAGTGTTCTAGAACGAGAAGTGTGAAGAGAAACGGAGTGTTGTAGATTCTCAGGCCTCAAACTGCTGTCACGCTGTTGTAGCGTTCTGTGGAGGAAGATGCCCGGCAGATAGTGGCCCGTCTGTCTGTCTGTCTGCATAACTCCTGCTTGTAACAATCACAGCCCTGTCTGCAGCTTCACAAAGCCACATTTATAATGCTGATTAAGGCCCGACTGCCAATTATCTTTGGTGAGCGGAGTGTAAATCTCTGTCCTGACATTCCTCAAAACTGATTAGCACTCTGTAGGAAATGGATCATTGCAAGAAACAGTTCAATTTTCATGGTGTGATAAAGCAACTATTCTTGAGAGTTGTAAACGCTGTTGGTGTTAACCGAAGCATTGCTGATTATAGCACATTTCGGCAGACGCTCAGCGCTTTTTCTCCCTGAATCTGAAAGAGAATCAGTAGAAAACTGTTGTAGGGAGTTTGTCTGGATCCACATTAGTTCAGAAACAGAGGTGAATTAGTAGTAAGTAGTAGTTTCTTAGACGTAAATCAGCTTTCGTTTTCTTCTAACAGTGAGCTCTATATTCTGTGATGAATGAGCTCTGAACTGGTAGAGTGTATAATATAATGTAGAGCGCAGTGTTTCTTCTCCTGAGGGGTTTTAGTTGGTTTTAATGTTACTCACATGACACCAGGTGCGCTACAGACCCAGTCTGAGTTATCAATCATTGACCTCATATCTACAAACACTACAGGACCGTTTACACTGCCGTGTTAGTCCTGACACACCCTCATTTCTGTGGGTACCCGCTTAATCTTTTGTAGTATTTAATTACTGAGCTTAATAACTGTATAAAAATGATTGAATAGAGCATTGGTAAATACCTTATGCTGTATTTTTTCTATAAATAAAACCAGAGGAAGGTGGCTTTAAAGAACAAGTGACAATTTAATTTTTTTTTTTTTTAAAGCAGCAAATAAATAAAAATAGTTACCAAATTTTTATCCTGCGGCAACCGTTTGGTATTTTGAAATGGTACAATCAAAGTGTGTGTGTGTGTCTTTAATTTTGTCATCATTAATATAGCTGCTCTAACAGTTAAATGTCATTAATGTCAGTTCATACAAATTAAGGCATTTGAATTGGAATCACACACACACACACACACACACACACACACACACAGAGAGAGAGAGAGAGAGAGAGAGAGAGAGATTCAAACAGAGGGAGGTGTTGGGGGCTGAAAGTGCAGGGTCATCCAGCTGTTGGGTGGAGTACGTCTATTGTGAGTCTTTCTGTGTGTGTGTGTGTGTCTTATCTGAGCCCGTGTTTACCTGTTGTGTTCCCATGGTGATTCCCGCCCTGCCGTTTGTGCTGCGGACCTGAAAGGAAGTCAGCAGGTGTGTGTGTGTGTGTGAGAGAGAGAGCTGAGGGTGAAAGAGTGAGCGGTAAAAAGAGCAGACAGTAAGCGCTATTCACACTCTAGGTGTTTTGCGTCAGTTAAAAGAGAGAGAGAGAGAGAGGTTTGTGAATGACAGAGACGTGTTGCCTTTCTTCGAAACAGGAAGTGTGCTGATGTCAGACCGGCATTGACGAAACCAACTGCTCCCACTGACAGACAGTTTTGTACCGTCACCATGGTGACGGTTAAAGTGGGAACAAACATCCGAACCTGTGCCCGCCAACTCCCCACCCACCCCCTTCATTACCACTTCCATTATCACTTACACCTGCCCCATGAAGAGGTGTCCAGCTCATGACTGTGCTGCGATCACCACACCCTGCTGCTTTTAAAAAGCTTAGGAAACACTTCCCTGCCTTGTTTCAGTCATAGCTTTGTGAAGATTAGTATTTTCGTTGCCTTTGTCTGGACCCGAGCAGAAACGGTACTAGTCTGTGTAACACACACATGGGCACTGTATAAAACCGAACTGTAAATATCTGTGGAGGAGTTAAACAGGAGCGTATCTAAGTTTGCAGATCACAGGCTGTAAGCTACTGTTCAGGGGTCTTATGTTCAGTGTGACATTGGGGATCTTCTCCTCTGTGTTACACAGTCAGTCTAAGGCCCGTCCCTGGACCCACGGTAAAGGGGCCTCACACTAACCCTACATTAGATTAGCTTTATTTATGTTGTGAAAGATGATTAGATCAAGTCTTAATCAAAACTGCTCTCTGGCCTCTGGTCATTGTAAGTTGTAAGTGTGTGTGACATGGACAGAGTTCTGTTTTCAAACTTAAACTATGGGTGCACGCTATATGTGTAAATATGTTTGATTTTGTGACATCACAAAAGTATAAAAAATATAGGGATTACACTGGTAGAAGATTAGAAGGTTTTTTTGTGTGTCTGTGTGTGTGTGCCTGTGTGTGTGTGTGCCTGTGTGTGTTTCTGTTTGTGTGTGTCTATCTGTCTGTGTGTGTGTCTGTGTCTGTCTGTGTGTGTGACTGTGTGTGTCTGTCTGTGTGACTGTGTGTGTCTGTGTGACTGTGTCTGTCTGTGTGTCTGTGTGTGTGTGTCTGTGTGTGTGTGTGACTGTGTCTGTGTCTGTGTGTGCCTGTGTCTGTGTCTGTGTGTGCCTGTGTCTGTGTGTGCCTGTGTCTGTGTGTGTGTCTGTCTGTGTGTGTGTGTGTCTGTCTGTGTGACTCTCTGTGTCTGTGTGACTCTCTGTGTCTGTGTGACTCTCTGTGTCTGTGTGACTCTGTGTGTCTGTGTCTGTGTGACTGTGTGTGTCTGTGTGACTGTGTGTCTATCTGCGTATGTGTGTGTCTGTGTGCCTGTGTGTGTTTCTGTTTGTGTGTGTCTATCTGTCTGTGTGTGTGACTGTGTGTGTCTGTGTGTGTGACTGTGTGTGTCTGTCTGTGTGACTGTGTGTGACTGTGTCTGTCTGTGTGTGTGTGTGTGCCTGTGTGTGTGTGTGTGTCTGTGTGTGTGACTGTGTCTGTCTGTGTGTGTGCCTGTGTGTGTTTCTGTTTGTGTGTGTCTATCTGCGTGTGTGTATGTGTCTGTCTGTCTGTGTCTGTGTGTGTGTGCCTGTGTCTGTGTGTGTGTGCCTGTGTCTGTGTGTGTGTGTGTGTGTGTGTCTCTCTGTGTCTGTGTGTCTCTCTGTGTCTGTGTGTCTCTCTGTGTCTGTGTGTCTCTCTGTGTCTGTGTGACTCTCTGTGTCTGTGTGACTCTCTGTGTCTGTGTGACTCTCTGTGTCTGTGTGACTCTCTGTGTCTGTGTCTGTGTGACTGTGTGTGTCTGTGTGACTGTGTGTCTATCTGCGTATGTGTCTGTGTGTGTGCCTGTGTGTGTGCGCCTGTGCCTGTGCCTGTGTCTGTGCCTGTGTCTGTGTGTGTGCCTGTGTCTGTGTGTGTGCGTGTGTCTGTGTGTGTGCGTGTGTCTGTGTGTGTGCGTGTGTCTGTGTGTGTGCGTGTGTCTGTGTGTGTGCGTGTGTCTGTGTGTGCGTGTGTGTGTGTGTGTGTGTGTCTGTCTGTGTGTGTGTGTGTTTGTCTGTGTGTGTGTGTGTGACTGTGTCTGTCTGTGTGTGTGCCTGTGTGTGTTTCTGTTTGTGTGTGTCTATCTGTGTATGTGTGTGTGTGTCTGTCTGTGTCTGTGTGTGTGTCTGTCTGTGTCTGTCTGTCTGTGTGTGTGTCTGTCTGTGTCTGTCTGTCTGTGTGTGTGTCTGTCTGTCTGTGTGTGTGTGTGTGTCTGTGTGTGTGTCTGTCTGTGTCTGTCTGTCTGTGTGTGTGTCTGTCTGTCTGTGTGCCTGTGTGTGTGACTGTGTGTGTGTGTGCCTGTGTGTGTGTCTGTGTCTGTGTGACTGTGTGTTTGTGTGTGTGTGTCTGTTTGTGTGTGTGTGTCTGTGTGTGTGTGTGTGTCTGTCTGTGTCTGTGTGTGTCTGTATGACTGTGTGTGTTTGTGTGTGTGTGTCTGTGTGTGTGTGTGTGTTTGTGTGAAAAAGTGAGAAACCTTCAGTTTTCCATGATTTGGAGTCTTTAAAAATAGAAGCAGTCCATGTGCAGGATGTCCAGCTGTGTCCTGAAGGGCCTTGCTCCAGTACAGTCTGGTGATCTCTCTGCTCAAGAAACACCTGATTTAAATCAGCAGTTCACATGTGTTGTGTAACTAGTGTGTAGTGGTCTGGAACAAAAGTGGCATTAAATACATTTATTTATTTATTTATTTATTTATGTGTTATTCACAATAATCCACTGTGTGTGTGCAGCATATAGCTCTCATAATGACTCAGGGTTTTTGGCAGTGGGTCGTTGGTCTCTGACAGTTTTGCACATTTTGACATGAAACATTTCTCTGGAACAACTCCTTTATCTTTAATTCACACTCTGCAGCGGTGGTGATAGGAAACAAGGGTTAATAACTATTTTACTTCCTGATCACAGCTAGCAGTGAACCTCCACATGTACTGAATTTGTGTTTCCAGTGGCAACCATTTTGTTCTTTTGTTTCCTGTATGTAGCTCTCTACCATAGAGTTTTATATATGATTCAGAACCAGACTTCATCTCAAAACTGTAGTAGAACCATGTCTCGGGCGTCAGGCCTGTATTTATGACCATGTTTGTAAGTAAGTCTAGAGGCATTAAACCCTTCAGACGTCTGGCTCCTGTTAGCACCACTGTGACCGATACCAATGACTCCAACTGCTGGCAGAAGCCTGTTACACTTTTACGGAATAATTACAGCATCATTGCATTCAGGGATTGGAAGAAGCTATGAACATTTTGACTTGAAAGATGCCTTTTTTACATCAGATCAATCTGAATACATACATTTTATTACATTAACGACCTGTCAGCAGAATTCTCCTAGTCCTCTTCATCATTAATTCAGTTTACACTGTGTGTGGTCATTAATACACCACTGTGAAGTGATCTAAATCTGAATTTAGAACAAGACTAAGAGCCTCATTCAGCTGAGAATGGTTTATTGTGCACTGTGTATTTATACGGTTTAAGGGGCCAAGCGTCGTCTTCAACTGTAACTTGACTTACGCTTCTTAAAATATACTTCATTGAGTGTCAGTGCCTATGTGAGTTACTTCAGAAATGAGTGAATTATGCAGAAATATAGCCATTTGATGACACAACCAAGGTTCGTTGTGGATTGATTGAAAAATGCTTCAGACACTTCCCCTTTGCTTCGGCTAGCTGACATGCAAATGTGTGTGTATGTTTGTACTTTGGTCTCCATGGTTGCAAGACATTTGATTGGTGTTTGTTTGGTGGGCGGGATGTGAGCAGTAGCCCTTTAGGTTTTTTTTTTTTTTTTTTTTTTTTCAGCTGCACTGAACAATGTAGGATTTGAAAAATGAAAGGAGGAGGCTATGACAGACAAAGAGAGAGAGAAAGGAGGGAGATTTTGTCTCAGATTCATTTGCAATAATCAAGTCACAAGGGAAGAAGCAGCAGACTCAGTTTGACTCGGAGCGTTTCGCTTTTATTATGGTTTAATAAAACACACACACACACACACACAGACAGACATATAATCATGTAAATGACCAAAACTGCTAGAGGCGTCCCATATTAAGTTATGTTACTGAAGCATTATTACGTGCTATAAACAATTTCTTAGAGCTCATTGAACTAGACATTTTATTAATAACAGACTGAAAAATACTGATAAATCTACAAATCACATTTCTTGAAGTGTCTAGTACCATTTAACACACAAAAACATGAACTACATTTGAAATAAATATGAAAAAACATTATAAGTGTACAGACATGGGTTTACTCCCAATGTATCTAAAGATATTGGGATTATTTCCATTTTAAACAGACATTTTATCATCAGGATTTATTCTGAAGTAAATCATAACCACCACGTCCTCAAATGTATAATTTTTCATTATTAGATATTGTCATATCCATACTCACACATTTTAATTATAGGCTGCTGCATTTGGGCATTTCTTTGGGTCAGACCTGTGTTTGGTCGGTGATGTGTCTGAGGTAACACCAGGCTCCTGTTCCTGCTGAACTGAGCCAGCTGAAGACAGACACTGATTATCAGCACAGCAGGCACGGGAGACCAGCCCAAGAGCTGAGAGAGAGAGCAGCACCACCACTGTACCAGAGAGAGAGAGAGCAGAACTGTGAATTTCTACATTCACTATAGTATATACAGTGAGACTCAAGCATCAGTTCTGAGGAGGACTGATCTGGGGCTAACACTTTACGTGTGATCAGATTAATTCATCATTAATAAACTGATTAAGTCACATTCCCTCTAAATTCATAATTCAAAAGGAATCAAATTTAAACAATTGGAACACAAAATGCAGTTTATTAGCATTAAATATAATGTTTAAATGATCACAAGCTGTACTTCACTTGCTTATGAAGTTTTAACTCTAAATACATACCGTTACCTCTAAAAATGAGCTAATTTTCAGCAAATTTCTTGCTGTGTGCTCATTTAATGTGCAGTCAGTGTTAGCACACGCAAAAAAGCTAGCTAGGCTAATGATAGCATTGGCTAATGGATATATTTCCGTTACAAGGGGTAATATTAATTTTAAATGCACATATTGTGTTCTCTGCAAAGACATCACACATTTATAGATATTTATGTAGTTTTTTTCAGCCTCATTAACTGGACATCTCTATTAGCTAATTTCAGGCTTGTATTCCAATGGACCGTGTTAATGAGCGCAGCACTGAACTCTACTTTTACATTCGTCCTCATAAGATGCGGGTTTGGTTTAGAAATTTCACACTCAGTTTCCTTCTCTAATAAATTTACATTCACAGCAAAATTTAGCTCAAAATTTCTCATGATAGTCCCCAGATGTTCTCACGGTGAGAGACTGTGTGATTAGCCTTGGGACTGCTACTGCTACTGCTAGCTATGTGATGTACGTCTGTTTACTGTTGTCGTATGTAATTGTTTGTCACAGAAATCAAATAAACTAGTCTGTGTGACATTAGCTAAGAACTGCATGTCGTTTGATGCAAATTTATCGGGCATTCCCCATTCTGTTACTTGTGAGCCACATTAGTTTTGTAGTTCTATTGCTACTGAAAACCCAAGCTGCACATTTCAGACATGTTTTGGCTGTTCCGCTGCATTTAGATTTAAGTGTGAAAATGTGAGAATTATGCAAGTACATCAAAATGACTCAAATAGGCCACATCAATTACTCTGTCATCTTTTACTTGTCATAGTGTATTTTTCTGTAGTTGACTAAATTGAAACCAATAGACAAAGCAGCACAAACTGTGTAGGAGAAAGCATTATGTTGTGGCTTCAAACTACTTAACCGCACTTCACATATCTAATGCTCACACGCACGCGATATTCGGCTCAATTCAATTCAACAAGAACAGACAGAAAGCGTTTTACACGCGATGTGTGGCTACCCACATTTATATGTGAACTAGTGTGAGGTCATCCAGCAACCTGCAGAGAATGACAAAGACACCTTTAGAAACAGCTAAAAAGATACTTATGTTGAGGTTGCTGTAAGAATACTGAGTATTTAATTTGAACTGTTGTTATAGCAATGCAATGATCATCAGATATCGACAAAGGTGTGAGAATATTATAAGAACATTAACTTTTTTAGACATATTTTAAATGTTTTTAAATTAAAATGTTATTTTATTCGCAGGGGAAACCAATTTCTAGAATTATATTTAATTGAAGTTATGTCATAACAATTTTGGAAGAAGGATTAGCACATTATGTTATTTAATATAATTATGTTTTATTACTATATAAAAGTTTATTTTTGAGTTGGTCAGTTTTTTAAGAACTGAAATTAATTTAACAAAATCAGCACAATACAAATTAAAATGCCCAACTCTTCTAATAAAACTGGGTAACATTGTACTGTATGTCATCATGTGTAAGGCTGAATAAGTATTTTATGACGAGTGATAAACCTAATAAACCTCTGTGAAGGTGTATTCCAACACGTCAGTTTCTAGTGTAAAATAGACTCAAACAGCTTTTCAACATCCAACGTTTTTTACAACAAAGATTTATACACGACAAAAAAATGAAATGAAAAGTAAAATGTACTTAAATCCAGTCTAAATATCTAGTGTTACTCATTTGGAAATTGTTGTAAGAATATAATAAAATTATTCAACTTATTTCTAACATATTTTACCTGTTTTAAATCATTTTATCAACAGAAAGTGTCTTATTCCAGCGGCAGATATTTGTTCTTAATTCAAGAATTAACATAAAATGATGCTTAAAAGAAGCAAAAAATATCTGCCGCTGGAATAAGACACTTTCTGTTGATAAAATGATTTAAAACAGGTAAAATATGTTAGAAATAAGTTGAATAATTTTATTATATTCTTACAACAATTTCCAAATGAGTAACACTAGATATTTAGACTAGATTTAAGTACATTTTACTTGCTTAGATTTCATTTTTTTGCAGTGTAGATGTTTAAATAGGTTTATGTCACTTGTCATGAAATGCTAATTGTATTTGTGATGTACCCTTCTAAAAGATGACATAGGGTATTCCACCGTTTTCTTTTTATGGTCCGCTACGTACCACGCTGTAGTATCATTGTGACAGACAGACACAATAACGCCTAAACACACAACACACACCTATGACTGGAACCTGAGCCAAAAACAACACACACAATGAGCCGTCGAGCTTCTTCCAGAGGCCCCACCTCAACCAGTGAAGACTAGAATTACCACCTTAAAGAAACACAGCGAACCTGAATTTCACACTGTGCCTCATACCAGCGGTGTACTATTTATTACATTTATATTGTAGATAAACAGAATTTTCAATGAAAAACAAGATTTGTGTGTTTGAACTGTATTTTTTTACTGTGCAGGCACTTTTCCAAAATAGTTGCATATTTTTTTCCACTTTAAATGTAGTCAATTCAAATTGTTTGCCAAGAAACATTTGTTATGTGCAAAAATCACTGGACAAATGCCATGTTTTTTTGCTTTTCTATGTGAAGGAAACATCCTCAACAAAATCCACACAAATGAATAATGTTAATTTAATGAATTTAAAGAGTCAGTCTTAGGTCACCTCTCACAAACACTTTGGTTTAAATTTGATGTACATTTATATATTTTGGTGCTTAATGAGTGGCTTCTTTGCATTGAACTTATAACCTTAAGGATATTATTTAACTTATATGCACCAGTTTTGTGCTGTAAACTGCCTTCAGCGTTTATTTTATATGATTTATTTGATCTGATTGGACATGTCTTTATTCATATAATTTGTGACCTCTTTAATGAGTGGATTATCTGTGTTTTAGCAAATCAGTAAATTATTAAAATAAGTGTAAACTGTAGGAAAGGCTTGTCCCTCCATTTCCTCATAAAGTGTGCAGTGTTAATCTTTTATTGGTTCCCGAACATGAAGTGAATATTATGTGATAATGCTCCAAAAAGTCTAAGCTCTAGTTGAAATGATGATTTTTATTTCTTTGCTGTATTTATTCCTGTTTTTACGTGAGACATTTCCCAATGTGGGGAATGTCTGTAACTCTTTGAATATTTCTGCGGGACTGTTTCCAACGCAGAGCTTCAGCAGACAGACAGCGTTTGTGATGCACTGACTTCACTGGACTTCACTGTGCTTGGAAAAATACACACACACTCATGCGCGCACACACACACACACCCCAACCCCACCCCCACTCACACATACATAGGCGTGAAAGTTCACCACACATCGTCACCTCAGAGGAAACACACAACAAAGCTGCAGAATGATGACACATAAAAGGATAGATCCATTTGTTTATTGGGTTATAATTTCTTAATTTTGTAAACGTATGACTGACTTCATAGGCCTTTCTATGTGAGCAATGAGTGTAAACGTCAACACTACTGCACTAATGCTACGTACGGTTCTTGCTCGTCTGTTTGCTTTTTGTGCTGCACAAAACCTCCCTGCAATGAAATAACAACAACAACAATAATAATAATAATAATAATAATAATAATAATAATATATTACACAGCTTAAACCTACAGTATTCAGAGGCATGGCCTAAACATTGGAATGAATGAATGGTTCCAGTTTGATTCCTTGACCCAGAGGAGTAAAGGGGTCAGTGCTTTCTCCTTCCTCAACATTCAAGGCTGAAATACTCTTTAGCAAGGACCTAACCCCTAACCCCCTGTGTGTGTGTGTGTGTGTGTGCATGCCTGCTATATATATATATAATTCCTTTTCCTGTATAGATACTATACTAGAAATAGACTGGACAGCAACAGAAAATACACACACACACACACACACACACACACACACACACAATAGTAAAGCATTGGTATATTATACAATTGTGTTTCCTAACTAAAGCTACTGAAAATACTCCTCTGGAGAGTACCACCCAGTGCAGTCATTGGTACCACCCTATGATTCCGTTTGTACCAACACTTTTCAGCCGAGTGTGTGTTTTTTTTCTTCTGGACATGCGTCTGAGGTGTGGCGCTCCAGGGGCAGAACTTAACCACTGTGAACACAGCTTTACTACACTGTTCACATGTGGGTTAAGTCCTGCTGCTGCAGAGCCAAGAGTCTGACAGATGTGTGTGTTTGATTTCAAGCTTTTGCAAGGCAAAGTATATCCTGCCCTCTTTAGTAAAATCAAAGAAAAACATGACCTTTATCAGTCAACGAAGGAATATTACTTTTAGGTTACATTTTTTAAAACTGAAAGGGTTAATGAAGTTTAGGTTTAGTTTCTTTAAACTCTTTGTTTAATTGTTCAAATGTAAGTAAGTAGTTTAATTATAAAGTAAATTTATTTATTTATCTTTGTATTACTTTTATGACAGATTCCTTGTGGATATGAAGAGACGGAGGGTGTGTGTGTCTGCGCATGTGCGTACTCTTACACTTGTGTGAAGGTGTAGTTTGCATGTGTGTACTGGCTCAAGAGGGTGTGTCGGCGCCTTGCAAAATTCACATGGACGTTCTCACATTCCAGTAGGATTAAAAACCAGTGTATTTGTGTATAGGTGTGTGTGTGTGTGTGTGTGTGTGTGAAGGGACTGTTCTCTCTCAGAATTGCTTTTTTCATACCAGCCATTGGAAATCCCTGGCAATGTGATTCAGTCATTAAGGTTAAAAATCACTCTGCCAGGAATTCCCCTGGCCAGCAGAGAGGGAGATGGGAGGGGGGCAGGGGTGCGGTTGAGGTCATCTTTGCCGAGACGGTGGGCTCTGGTCAGCCTCGTACACACAAGCATGAATGACGCAGGTGTTCGGGGTCAGTTCTCAGTTTCAGTTCAGCAGAATGTGTACAGTAGAGTCAGATTACCTTTAAAGCGATACTTAAGTGCTTAGTTTAGTGTTTGTTTATGTGACTAACATAATAGAAGATTAGCATCATGCTAATACATGAATAAACACTTTCAAATACTGTTAATATGTGTTTATGCTGTGGTCTGTGAATATGGCTATAACTACGGACACAAGTCATGCTTCATGTCCCGCTGCTACAGCTGATTTATTAATGCAGTGTTCTGACCTGGACATACACTCAAAACCTCATTAAATAAATCTCTACAAAACATGAGAAACATTTCTGAAAACATTTCTAAGTCTCAACAAAAAAAAAAAGTTTGGTCTGTTGTTGGTGAAATATTTACAGTGTAAATGTGTAAACAAAAATGAATAAATTAAATAAATAAACAAACAAACAAACAATAGCAATGACTCCAACCACGTAATGGTGAAAACTTTAACCGTTTAAAATAAAAAACTTTAAAATAAACTAATTTCATTTGCATTAAAGGGAAAAATAATAAACATATGGAGTCACATTAGTTAATTAAGTCTTAATGTACTTTACGTGTGCCTTTGTCGTCATTTTGCACGCCACTGTGGCTGCCCCCTCTCTCTCTTTCTCTAGTGTTTCTTAGGGCTTCCTGTAGCCTTATAAAAATAGCCTTTCAATGACAGGTCTAAATGAGACCAGGCAGGAAACGTGTGCTAATGCTTCACCCTCAGTTCAGTCCCTGAGCCAGCAGTGCTTAAAACAGTGAGACTGAGGGGCAACCTGTTCCCAGATCAGCTCTTACACCGAGTCACTCCTGTCTGGTTCCTGATAGGAATTTAAACAAATGGGAAAACACTTCTCAAGGTGTGCAGTAAGTTATAAACACAGAAGAAAAGAAAAAATGTAAATTACACACAAAGTCGCCATGCTGGAGATACGAGGGTTTTGTCCCAACGACAGCAGCATGTGGATACTCCCTTTAAATTGCCCTCAGCAGATAAATTGACTTTAATAAGTCTGAATAATAGCCCTAGAATTTTCCAGTTGTCTAAAAGTTTCATGCTTGAGCTTGTACCGTGCTGTAGGACCATCTCTGTGTTTCTCGATTGTGTTCTCATTGCTGTTCATTTAAAACTATGTAAGTTGTAGCTTATCTTTTAAATACATTGACTTCTAATCCCTTGCTGTGTCTCTATGTCTTTTTTAAATGCCACACAGTTAGTGATGGGCACATTCCAGCAGCACCTTTAACCCACAGGGAAACTCCCAGCTTCAACATCGACATAAACCCCCTCTCTTTACACTCTCTGAGTGTGTGTGTGTGTGTGTGTGTTTTATTGTAGCTGAGAGACGGAGAGTAAACTGTGTCCGTTGGCTCCCCTCTCATCCTCAGTCTGAGCATCACTGATGTCCTTCTCTTTTCCTTCTTTCAGTCTTTTTCAGTTTTCATTTTCACTGTTGCTTCTTTTTTTTTCTCTCCGCCGTCCGCTCTTTTTCCTTTAAACCTTTTCCTCTTGTTTTTGATATTTTTACACCTTGTCTTTCTGTTTCATTTTCGGTGTTTTATTTTCTACCTCTCTTTTTCTTTTCATGTCATCTTTCTTTCTTAGTTGTATTTTCCCTTCCTGTCTTTCTTTAGCCCCCCCCCCATATTTGTCTCTATCTTACTTTCCGTCTGTATTGTGTCTATCATAATCTCCATAAATGAATCAGCATTTCTCTCTCTCTCTCTCTCTATTACACACACACACACACACAAGCACACATCCCTTGCCTCTATTTTTTTTTAGAAAGATTTGGAAATTGAGTGTGATTAGTAGTAAAGGGAGAGGTGATTGATTACTCGTTAACCTTCACACACACACACACACACACAGAGGATGAGATATTCTGTCTAAACTGAGAGAAAACCTTCAGATAAAGAGAGAAATATCTGAGAAGGGCATTAGTTTTGAGAGTGTTCTTCATGCGTTTTCCAGATTCAAATCAGAGCTGATGTGCAGTGACCCGCTCGTTGGTGATGTTTCTGAAAACTGAGTATTGCTTTTGGAGAACGAGGGTCATTTGAGGTGTCGATGCTGTTTGGAAAGTAAATGCGTTTTCCTGATCAGCTCCATCACTTGCAGACATTTCCCCAGCTGTCTTTGCTCTGAATGGAGCGATGTTGGGTACGGGGAGGATCCTGACACATTTCTCTCTCTCTCTCTCTCTCTCTCTCCATCCATTAATATTTTCCATCAGACTTCTTCCTCCCTGCCTCTTTTTTCCCTCGCCCTCGACTGAAGCGGTGGCTGGTGACGGTGAGCTCAATCTTTCCCCCTCTCTGAGTGAGTGACAGGAGAGTGGACCCAGGCCCAACACCTACGCTGCCGTCCTTTCATTTAATTCACTGCTGAAATCTGATTCTATAAAAATGTAAAGATGCTGGGAACTGATTTATTTCCACTGAAATTCATGACACTTTCATTGATGCTTAAATGAACCGTACATTCATGCATTTAAACGATGACCTATTTTCAGTTCACGTATCGGACAACCCCTTTGATTCATGGGTGATTTCCAACCTAAAGATCTCGTAGTCTGACGTGATAAGACTGGAGTGAACTGATGATAAGTGTGTGTCGTTCTGTCGGCGCACTGTTAACTGTTAGAAGCTCCTCACAGTGTTTAAAGCATTAAATGATATCTGCACTCAGTGGATGTACTGTATCCACAGGATGGAGCATGCACTCCCAAACTATCCAAATTATTTCTTTAAATTCGGTCCAACATCTTTTTTAATTTCTATTTTTTCCCTTTTCAAAGCAAGACGTATTTATACACAATCAGTCCCCTACCACACGCAGTGTTACACACCTTCTGTACACAGACACCAATGAGCACTGCACTCCTTTACTGGTCTGTGAGTGAGAGACGAATTTCATTCATACGAAATGAAAGCGCACATTGCAGCTGGTAACTGCACTTTCTAAATCGCAGTTTGGAGAAGATTTGCGAGAGCGATCACGTTTCTGTTCTCAGTTTCCTCAGACGATCATCTGTAATGTCCAGCTGTGTGAGCGAAGGCTTTTAATGATGCGTGATGTGAATAGGAAATAATAGAGCACTTTTTATACTCCTTTATGTACTTTTACACATTTCTAAGGAAACACAAAACAGGAAGTGTGTGTGAGTTAGTGTGTGATTTCAGAGATTACATAGTATCTTTTATTACTTTTACTCCACCCAGTTGAGCCCTGTGATGTAATCAAATGTTTGTCTATTAAATGTTACGATGAATAATGTGTAGGAGGTAGGTTTCCAGATCAATATAATAATTACATTAGTAGCAGTAGTAGTTAATAATAATGAATGTAGAAGAACCCACTGCCTGACACTCTGTTCCTGAATAGAATTTGGAAGTGTAGACTACTGTGTGTCTCCGTGTATGAGTACAGTCACACAGTCATATGAGAGCACTGGAAATGCATACAGTGGAAATATGTGTTAATATCAGTGCGTGTGGCTTTGTAATTAGCCCTTAGCTGGGACTCAATATCCCCAAGATGATGGAAATTTTGGATATATATTTTTATATAGGTTCTTTTGGCCTGAGGCCCAGAGCGAGAGACAAATAAAGAATGATTGTAGGTTTCATTGGTAAAATAAATACGTCTCTCATTGGGAGGATGTATTCAGTGCCATGTTTAAGGAGGACCCAGGCCCAACATGTGGAAACATGCAAATAACAGAGATACAGAGGGATTCCAATAGTGTACGGAACAAGTTAGAGTTCTCCCACTCACTGGAGAACCAAGTATCCAACGTCCTCATGGGTCCCACTGTGGGCTGCCTCACCTTCATGGAACGTGCTATATTCCTTATACCTTTATATGTGTTTATATGGATGATAAACACGACTTATACGTGAATATGCAAATAATTCTGGTTGGTTACTGAGGGCAAGATTAAGGTGAGGTTTGCTGTAGCATTAGTGTTATTTACCAACGGTAGAAGAGAAGTCAATGACCCCACAAAAGCAGCGGTACCATGTGTAAATGAATGATTGCTGTCTCCCTGACACTGACAATCCCCCCAGAGGTTTCTAGCACAGCGGGAGTGTGTGCAGTGTTGAAACAGCTGGGTCCTCCACTCTACACCCTCTCCACACATATTCCTCCGTTTACACCCATGCGAGCGTGTGTGTGTGTGGCCTGCTCACACAGAAGCCCATTTACTGCACAGCCCCTGCTTTCTTATTTACTGCACTGTTTTTCTTCAGTGTACACACAGCAGACGGTATTAAAAATAATAATCACCACTGATTCCAGTTTCCCGCTGACAGGATCAGTGAGGGAGTTTGTACTAAACCCGCGGAGGGTTTGATGGTACAATATTGAAACTCCTGCTGAGGTGCTGCTTTAAAAAGCCTTTTGAACTTTGTAAATCTCCAGTTTAGAACATGTGGAGATCACAGGGGTTGTGCGTTGGGTGGGTCACTAGGCGAATGACTCAGCAAAAACACTGTGAATGACATTGTACAGTACGGCACCTGCACGCTCACCCGGGGTGTGTGAGGAAGTGCGAGAATATGGGTCACGTTTGCTTACGCACTTATTCTTTCAAACACAAAGTCAAAGTCAATGCCACTTCAACAGAGAAACCATTAAAGCTTTAAAAGAGTTTGGTTCAAAATGTTGGTCAAATCTTTAAATCTTTAAATGTGGCCGTAATCGTAATAAACATCGTAATACACGAAAACTCCTCTCCACACAGTTTTTAACATCAAAAAAGTGCCACGAGACATTAATATTGTGTTTAATGCGTTTTGGAACTAAATATTTCAGCGGTAAAGTCATTACTACATTAATTCCTCTTAAGAATTATTAAGTGGCACGTGCTACGAGCCTCAAATTACTGTCAGAAGAAACACTACATTTCCACGTCTCTCTTTGTTTTTTGTATAATTTGAAAATGACTGCTCTTTCACACATTAGTGGAATTACACCATTAACAAACAATAAAATATCATTAAAATAAATACAACGCTGTTTGAACTTACACCTCATTTTAGTGTGTGCTTTACATTTGTCCTGGAGATGACAGGTTTGTGTGAATGACAGCGTTGATTTATAGGTTGAATATTTATGAGAATGAGGAACTGAAGTGTGGACGCACCTAAGGACCCTCTAGAGTTCAGAGACTGAAGTATTAGTTTTCTCTTTTCTTTTTCATTCATATCACTTTAATAAAGTACTCTACACTCATCGTCTCAGTCTCGTTCAAGCTGTTTTTATTTTACAATATTTGGATTTTACACAGAGTCTAACTTTTTAACATTTCAATAATTTAATAAATAAAACAAAATGTTAAAAATAGACTAATGTCCTGTTCATTTACAAATGATTTTAATGATCCTACATTTCAAGACGACCCGGTTACAGTGCTGACTTTTACTGTGTGTGTATGTGTGTGTTTGTGTGTGTGTGTGCGCGCCTATATGTGTAACCCAAGCTCCTTTAGCAGTAGACCTTCGGCACGCCATAATGGCTCAGAGGCGTCAGTGGCTAAGTTGTCCCCCTCTCTCTCTCTCTCTCACACACACAAACACACACACAACAGTACACTGCACTTGTTCCACTAGCACACTGTTTCCTGGTCCCTGTCCCAGTCCTCAGGACTCCACCAAGCCACGGGCCTAAAGCCAGAAACCTCGCCTTTTTCATCCCCCTCTCTTTTTTTTTGCCTCTCTCTCTCTGTCTCTCACTCTCTCACTCCGTCTCTGCCCCTTCACTCTCTGCTCCTTAATGAGTGCAACATGAGATGAATAATCACCTCAGTGGGCTTCTCTCCTCTCGGCAAATCTCTTTGGTGCCTGGTCTACTTTTATAATCCCTTAAACTGTAAAGGCCTGTGTGCACATGTGTACGGTCCAGTTCCTCACTCCCATAATGCCACACATTTAAAATTAGTTACTAAGTAGTAGTTACTAAGCTGTAATTACTTAAGGGTGAAAGAACACACTGACTATTCACAGCTAATCTCTTTCTGCTGTTTACGAGCCGTCGCCACAGACAATGGTTCTGACGTGTTTTCCTGTTCTTATAAAAGGCCCAGACACATAATTCAGCACCTGCCCCTAACTCCATTATCACTGGCTTTGAATAAACGTTAGTTTTTTGTTCTTTTTGTAAATTACTTTAAGGGCCAAAGACTTTGTACGTGGCTCTCTCTTCCTATT
Source organism: Hoplias malabaricus (assembly GCF_029633855.1). NCBI lineage: Eukaryota > Metazoa > Chordata > Actinopteri > Characiformes > Erythrinidae > Hoplias > Hoplias malabaricus. Next base: position 37,482,389 of record NC_089812.1, on the reverse strand, counting down.
TCTTCACTTTGATGACTACGTAACTTACATAATTCAGTAGTAAGCGGGTCATTCTCAGTATTAATCACTGAAAGAAAGTAGTGCACACGTTTACACGCCTCAAGACTCTCACTGCCACAAACTTCACGCGTTTTCCTTCGTCGTAGTCTTCATTCCTCTTTGCCCTCTCCGAGTTGTTTGGGCTGCTGCACAGTGTCTGGCTCAGCTTCACGAGCCTCGAGAACAATGAGTGGAATGTTTTCGGCTGCTCCGCAACCCGCCTGCCCAGGACTTTTTTACGACCTCCGCTCCTCTGCCTATCAGACATCCTCCTCACACACAGCATTCGGACTCAGACAGACACACACACACACACACACACACACACACACGTCCCATTCAGACCTATTTACAGATGACCTTTCAGCCAGACTGGATCTTTCTAACACACTGTGGGCAGTGCCGTATTCACATCTCGGCGTATCCAAACATCCAAGCATGACCAACTAAGGCAAACGGTTCCCAGCCCGGGACACTTCAGCCCACTTTCCCTGACTCCACACCCTCAAACACAAAGTTATCTCCACAGATCACGGCTGGAATGTAGACTTTTAGAAAGAATTAGGTTTATGTCACATGACGGTTTTTAAAACGACAAAAAAGGTTGCCCCAGGCTCATCTCGTCTTCAGCAAGGGGTTCATCCACTGAAAGGCATCGTTCCAAAGAACCCACCTTTATTTTTGAGAACCAAACCCATACTTGCAGCTCTAATCAGGTACGTTTTCACCACCCAGAGCCCACAGTTTGACTTTCACACGCGTATAACTGATACAAAATCATTCCTGCGGCTCTCTGAGGAATAACAAATTAATCCTAAAACTGCATTTTGAAGTGCGACGGTGCAAAATCGTATGAGGCGAGGTTTTCCAGCAGCGGGACAGAGACGCATCGCACCGTCCTGCTGCCTCCCTCCACACCTCCGTAAAATGCAACAAGTTGTGGTTTGAGAAGAAATCATCGAAACAAAACAGCTCAGAATTTCTGGAGTAAAGAGAGTCCACAGACAGAGTTTAAAAGAGGTGTCCAATCACTTACCTGCTACTTTCTCTACTTTTTTTTCCCCCACTTTCTCACTCTCACTCTGCTTCAGCAGGTCCTAGAAAAGCTGTGCTTTACAGCAAGTCTCGAAGGGAGCGGCCGGCAGTGTCTCAGACGGCATGTGAGAGTGAGAGAGAAAGAGAGAGAGAGAGAGAGAGAGACAGAGAGTGAGAGAGTGTCTGGGAGCCAGACAGGGTTAGAGGGAGTGTGTAAGTGAAAGAGTGCGGGAAAGGGAATTCCGATTTGTATAAACGTCAGAAGGTCCGTCCTCCACCCCCCCCACACACACCCCCACCCCCACACACACCCCTGGCAGCGTAGAGTACAGGAAGAGGCAGGGTGCAATTACACCGCAGTGCTGCTAATAAAAGAGCATGCCTGTTTCCCTCCCTTTCACACAGCAGACGACAGGCAATAACACATGCACACACATAAACACTCGGCCCTTTATTCTCTCTGTTTGATGGTTCCAGCTACTCTCTCGCCTACGCTGTTTGATCTCCTATAACTGCATTTGATCCTTTGTTAAACGAGGCCTTTACAATCTCAAAGCAGTCGTGTACTGTGTTGTTCAAATAGTGGAACTATTAATAATACAGGGCTTTTAAAGAATCCGTGAGGACAAAAATCCAATGTCCCCCTTCTTCAAGGTGGAGGTAATTTAGCCGAGATGTTTATTTATAGTGCCTTAATTGCGTGTGTGTATATACGCTCTTGCACTGGAGCTACGATGCTAATGCTAATTAGCATTTTTCAAAACACAATAAACACATCCCTGCCTTAACAATCTCAAACTGACTTATCAATGCCCTCCAATCAAAACTGATGATCTCCGTTATTGTGGATTTTTAGTTCACTACACCCTTTGAACCCAGCAGCTGTTCTTCACGTTGTTCTGTTGGACCAATAGAAACGCTCTAAAATGACCTGGAATTAAATATATTTTACATTCATTTCCACTGTGAGTTAAGTTTGACCTTCTCCTGTGAAGTGACTGTTCTGGAGATACACTGTTCTTTTGGAAAACGACATACGATACGTTTTCAATATTTTAATTATATAATATTGCTACTTCTATTAATTGTTTGCTATTTTATTAACTTTGGATATAAACTGTGTTGTGGCTGGTGCTGTGAGCTAACTTTACTTCAAGGCACCCGTGTGAAAGTCATACTGTGGAGAAGGTTAGTTGGTCAACTCCAGCTGGGGGTGAGTGGAAAGTCCAGATTTTTTGTGGTTCAAAGATTCTTGTAACATCTTGTGTCTCATAAAGGTTTGGGGACAGCCCTCAGAGCTGGAGCAGAGCTGTTAGTTCCTCAGCACAGATGTTCTAAAGCATTATGTTTAGATCAAGTTGGGTGGGTTTGGGGTGATGTAACCGAGAAGATGGCTAGTTAACCCCTGCACCTGTCTGCTGCTGAAAAGACAGACCGACACAGACACACACACACACCACCATTCCCAGTGCCGAGGCCCTCAGGGAGAGCACTGCTTACCGACAGAGCTATTAGACACTTTACGACTTCCAGTTTTTCTCTCCTCCTCCAACCCCAGCCTTCGCTCTCGCTGAGAACAGGCTCCTCTCAGACGTCTACACCCCTCGACTAAGTGCTCTACACACGTCACACATTCCTCATGCACGCACACACACACACACACACACACATATGGTTTCCTAGCAACGAACAAATGCTCATGTAAGCAGAATGACCTGGGAGTTTCTGAAAATTTTGACTTGAGGTTTCGCTTATCCATTTTGTAGCGCTTTTATCTTTACAGTTTACAGGGTTTTTTCAGTTTTGTGGCTTTGACTGCGTGAGGTTTTATGAGTGTTTACGTATCAGTGTGTGACAGAGGCCCTTGTGTAATGCTGCAGGAACCCAGACGTGTGCAGGATCAAATGTCCAATGTTGGGTCTGTACTCGTCTTATATGAAGGACGGGGTGCTGCGCTGTGTGTGTGTGTGTGTGTGTGTGTGTGTGTGTGTGTGTGTGTGTGTTGACAGGTTGGAACAGATTGCAGATCTTGACTTGTTTGAACCTACAGAGAAAAGTTAAAGGTCAGAGAACAGGTTTAATCACAAATGCTCCTTTTTGAGTTCACACTTCAGCACAACGTTCAGGATTCAGAGTAACGTGTGTGTGTGTGTGTGTGTGTGTGTGTGTGTGTATGTGTCTTAACACCGTCAACTGCAACGTTGGAAACACTTGCTGTCTTCTATGTGATGGCTGGTAAAACGCTAATAAAAATGTATCTTAACTCCATTCATTTACAGCAGTAAACTGTAAAGAGGTAACTATCTATAAATCTGTAAATCTTTCCACTGCGTGTTTGTGTAAATCTACGGGACAAGTGTTGTGTTAAAATTATTTAGTAAATTAAACATAGACAAATCTGGAGTTTTTGGACAGTGATAAACACAGCACTGTGCAGGAGTCTGAGGCCCTGAGATAGTGATTTATATTTAAACTAAAGCCTCCTCAGTGAGTGTGGGGCTGGTATAAAGTTCTATATAATCACAGTAAACACAAAAGAAACAATATAAAACAAATAAAAAATGATTATTTTCTATAAAGCAGTAGGTGAGAGTGAGTTTGAAGAACGATGTTTGTTCAGATTCTCCTTGATTTACATGAATTTGTTAAATCCACAGCACATTATTTAAAATCATTATTGATTCACCACTAAAACTAGGCACTGGATGATCACCTCAAATAATACACACTCCACGAGGAGAGAGATAAACACATTCACACACAGAGGATCACACTGGAGGAATGTGATTGGGTTTATTCTAATGAGGGGCGTTCTTTGTTGTTTGTTTGTTTTTAGCAAATAAACGCTTACAGCTCAGATAAAAAGCTTTTTTAAATCTCATGTTTAAAACTTTTGTAGTACGTTATATTAATTATATATATTTATATATCAATTCTATAATTATTCATTATTTATTATATTAGTGTTATATTTATACACACACTGTACAACACCGGCAAATGTGCTCATCAAAGTCATGAAGACTGCCTTTATAATGATTTCAGTATTCAGCCTTGTACACGCAGGAGTGTGACATCACAAACCAAGGGTAAATGCTGTGTGCTGCAAAAGTCCTAGCTTTTTATTCTTTTAGTTTTGCACTTCTATCAACAACAAACCACAAGACGTGCACACATCGACCTGACGTGTCATTACAGGACAGTGTCGTACATCTCCCGGGACCTGGGACTGTGGGTTTGAACACTGCCGGGTCACTCTCCGTGAGGGGGTTGGTTTGTTCTCCCTGTGTCTGTGTGGGTTTACGCTAGGCTATGTTTGAAATACAGTGTGTGTGTGTGTGCATTGTCCTGTTTGATACATGTTCTGCTGGGAGTGCGTTAGGTGTTATATGAGCATAAATGCACAGAAGTGTGTGTGTGTGTGTGTGCGTGTCATGTGCAGTGTCAGTATGACTGTGTCTCAGACTGTGACTCATGCTGCTATAACTGACTCTAATCTCAGCCTCGGGGCCCTAAAAATCCAGTTTGGTTGTCATGACAGCACCGATCTAATTATACAAGCATTCCTGAAAGAGGTCTTCCTCCTGACACACACTCTCCCTCCCTCTCTCTCTCTCTCTCTCTCTCTCCCTCCTTCTCTCTCTCTCCCTCCCTCTCCATCTCTCTCTCACTACTAGCTAATTCAATATTGGCACAATTACCTATATCTACTTTCCCACGCTAGCAGGGGATATTACATACAGCATACGACAAGACAATAGGTTGTTAGTGATGAATTCATACATAAACACTCAACCATTTCCCTTAATTCCGGAAATCTTCCACGTCACATTTGATTTAATTTGGCATCAATTTACTTGTGTTAGACCCTGGAGATGCTGCACTTCTTCAACAAGTGGAGGATTGTACAAAAAATAATCATTAGTTTCATATTCATTTCTATTTGATCACACACTGTGAGCGGATGAATAAAAAAATGAAATTAAAACACTAAATTAGACTTGAGATAAAAAACAGACTCTCTGTGAACCCATCACTTTCAGTTTAGTTTTGTGTTAATGGAGATATTCGTCGCCGCCAAAACTGAGTTTTAAACTTTTGAATGTGGTGAAGGCAGTGACAGAATAATTCTTAGCTTTTTACGACTGAGAAGTTTCTCTGGCTTTATGTCCATCTTCAGGAGCATATTCCAGCCTCTGTTTATTCCTAAGAATTCAGCAGACCTTTTTTGTTCAGCTCTATTTTGGCACTGTGTTCTTTCTCATCCAAAAAGCAATGAGGACTACTCTCCTTATAACATAAGTGTGTGTGGACGGGGCTACACTGCATCTGTCTGAACAGAGACGGTTAGAGACTTTTTTTTTTTTTGTGATATCACATTAAATTCTAAATATTTTTCAGAATATTTTCCATATTCTGAGAAGTGAGGGTATGATCAAACCCTAGCATTTAAAAAGTACACACCGTTCAGTTTCCCACGATATAAACATTAAAGCATGTGATTAAATTATGACATACAACGTATGTTTTTCAACTTTTAATTTGTGAATTTACCATTTGCAGTCTTTTCAGACTGCAACACCTGGCGGAAACCCACGCAGACACAGGGAGAACACACCACATTCCTCACAGACAGTCACCCGGAGGAAACCCACGCAGACACAGGGAGAACACACCACACTCCTCACAGACAGTCACCCGGAGGAAACCCACGCAGACACAGGGAGAACACACCACACTCCTCACATACAGTCACCCAGAGGAAACCCACCCAGACACAGGGAGAACACACCACACTCCTCACAGACAGTCACCCGGAGGAAACCCACTCAGACACAGGGAGAACACACCACACTCCTCACAGACAGTCACCCGGAGGAAACCCACGCAGACACAGAGAGAACACACCACACTCCTCACAGACAGTCACCCGGAGGAAACCCACTCAGACACAGGGAGAACACACCACACTCCTCACAGACAGTCACCCAGAGGAAACCCACGCAGACACAGAGAGAACACACCACACTCCTCACATACAGTCACCCAGAGGAAACCCACGCAGACACAGGGAGAACACACCACACTCCTCACAGACAGTCACCCGGAGGAAACCCACGCAGACACAGAGAGAACACACCACACTCCTCACAGACAGTGACCTGAGGGATTCAACCCGCAGTCCCAGGACCCTAGAGCTGTGGCACCGAATTGCTGCCCTAATGTGGAATTATAAAATATTAATATGTTTCAAACAGTCAATTTCAAACTGTCTGAGGCTTCACACCGCGCTAATGATATCTGGATGATAAATAGCTCAGGCATAAAGCAGCAGGTTGTCAGAGAACAGATAGACCAATGTGGGGCTTTCCTAGACACGCAGACACACACACACACACTTACAGAAACACACTGAGATTTGAGGCCCATTCTGGGTCCATTTACTCTTTTTCTGGTCAGTCATATGGGTTTGTCCTCTCTCTCTCTCTCTCTCTCTTTCCCCTCCACCTCTTTTTTTCTTTGGTTTTTATGTGTTGGCAGTTGCTATGGATACAAGAAATACAAACATTGTGGCAGCAGGCAGGAAGTGTGTTTGAACCACAATGGCGTCACTGCGGCTCGCGATGTGCTTGAGCTTTCAAGCTGCTCGTCCAGAACCCGGCACTATTATCGTTAATCCTCACACAGACCGCACACTTTTCAGGCGTATTAGCCGTACTATTGCTTTTTCAGCTGTATCACTCCCTCCATCTTTGCCTTTTAGAATCTTGCCCACGTTTGAAGAATCCGCACCAGCGTTCACTTTGGGCAATGCATGGAAAAGACTGGCCGAAGCCTCTGGGGTCGGCTGTATGTTTTTGTTTCAGAGCACCGTGGTTGATGCCTGTCTCTCAGAGCATTATTAATTTGCAGCAGTGTGTGTCTCACATGAGTAGCTGAGGCAGTGAGTGTGTGTGTGTGTGTGTGGCCCTATTGCACTGCGTTACATCAGACTCCAGTACTACTGTTTATACATCATTCTTTTTCCTTCTGTTTTTTTCAGGGCTTCAGGAGTCTAAATATACCCCGCTGGAATAAGCCCTTGAGAACAGACCTCCCTCTCCCCCTCATCGGCTAAATATATCCAGCTCAGACCACCTTCCCCCCCTCTCCCCATCCCTCTTTCTCTCTCTCTTCTACTGCTCTCCCTTCCTTGTCCTCATCTCCTCCTCTTTTCCCACTCTTTCTTGTCCTTCTCTCTCTCTCTCCCCCTCACCTCCACCCAAATGTAACAGTTGTAATTCAATTACAGAGCAGACTCTCTGAGGCCTCTCCTGTAATTAAAGCAAAGTCAGTCTGTCCCCAGTCTGATGCCTAGTTGTCCCTGAGACGCTTTAAATCAATTATGAAAGATGTAATGAGAACATTTGCTGAATTAAATATAAACACATATCTAGCTTTTTAAACAGTTCCATTTCAGTTTTATGTCATTTGTCTTACGTTACGTTTGTTACACGTTTTACTCAGTTCCTTTTTTGCTACCGACATTTAGTACCTCATTCTTTTTTATTATTTTCACTGTTGCCATGGTGACAGTTAGGAATGAACAATATTTTTCTGAATCATAACAGTATTGGCCTCTAACTTCTCCAACAAAAAAGTTGGGGTTTTTGGTAAAATTCAGTAAAAACGAGAATATGAAGATATTTAGTTTCTCTCAGAGACGACGAGGTACAAAGAGAATATTTCTAATTTGTCACTCACCAACTTTGTTTTACTGTATTTTTAAAATATGAACAAATACAGAGATCCGTCACCTTTCATTTCAATAACACTTTTTTACTCTTCACTTTTAACTGTTCAGAAAACGAGGAAACTGATCCATTAATGAATTTACACATTGTCTGTAAAAACACACACACTTCAGTGTCACTGGGGACACACACTGAAAGGGGAAAAGAAAACTAATGGTTGCAGTTTTCTGAGATGAGACTGAGCCCAAAGAAATCAGCATTTTCACATAGAACTAATGCATGGCTTTCTCCAAGAACAACAGGTTCAGGGTATATTTCTTTATGGAGGACTCCACTTCACTGACGTGTTTTCTGTACTACACCAGCTCCATTAGCGCTGTAATTACGGCAGTAGCGTTACGGTTTCTCATGCGGTGCTGTGGAAGGGATGGAAAATCACACACACATTCACACAGATTTGTGTGGATCCTGATTTTTTTCACAGTGTTATTCGTAACTGATGGAGAAACAAAGCCTTTGCATCTTGTACTGAGACGTTATACCTTTGAAGTCATTGACAATTCTTTCACAAAGTTTGGCACAAAGTGGTTTCAAAACCATGCAGCAGCTAAAATACGTGATTGTTCTATAAACTTTTAACTCACTCTTATTTACACCATTCCTATCTTCTTCTTTCTTTCTTTTTTGTTCCAGACATAAACAGAATTAAATACAAAACACAACTAATTTGGTTAACAGCTAAAACACTGGGAATCTGTTCTTAAAATAAAGTTTAAAAATAGCCAGCTGTTAAAATGCTAGCTTTAGTAACAATTCTAAATATACCCTATGTTTCCAAACATTTCAAGATCCTTGTAAGTAGTGAATGTAGCTTCTATAAGCTGCACCCACTGTGGACCCAGACGTTCAGTGGTGCACTCGCAGCGTGTACATTCTCCACAGAGAAGCAGGAAATGAAATGGTATTCTCAGGAACACAAAGGAACACACGTTTTTGCCTGAGTCAGTATTTCACTGAATACTAAATATTTAACATTTCTGCTTGAGTATGGATTGATGCTCCTCTACCCACCCCCCCCCCCATTTAATAACTTCTCTCTTGTATCTGACATTTAAACGTCTGAAGAATAAGCAGCTGTTCTTTTTGAACTATGACCTGTGTGTTGAACGCTCTGTGCTCTGCCTCACGCCGCGGCTCAGATCCGAGCTTCACCTTAAAGACCTAAGCACAGAGTGTGAGATTCTGAAAGAGCACTTTGCTGAAGGATGGCGTCATCAGGTTGAAAGAGGAGGTGATGTCAGTGAAGACGAGTCGGAAATTAAGCAAAGAGAAGGGGAAGCAGAAGAAGAAACAGAAGTCTTTTTTCCTGCACCCGTAGCAATGAGCTCATTCACTCTGTTCTAGCGACGTATTTACTTCTTCATTATGAACCCAAAATAAATGAATGTGATCTCATTCTCTTTATCACTGCTATTGATTTCTCACACCCTTATCTCAGGACAGTGGCTGTGAGCGTTGATGTTTTATTTTCTTGCTGTTTTTGAGCCAGATGTTTGATAAATCTGGATTAAAACACCTTTAGCCCTTCATTTTAGCCTCTTCTTCTAAACATCAAACCCACTGTCTCTAACTGATAAACTACACACTTCGACAGGGGTTCTTTATTCAAGGAAATGGTGCTACACAGGAACCTGAACACTTGCAGGATTAAAGGGTTCTTTAGGAGAATGTGCTACAGGTGGTTCTATACAGCACCTTCAAGGAAAGGGTTCCATGTGGCCCCAAAAGTCTCTATTCTCTATACTCTGTTCCTCTATTTTAAAATGATTGACATTGTAACAATAGAGCTATCTAGAACCATTTTCTTTAATAAAGAACCCTTGTAGAACCATCTTTTTTAAGTGTGTACCAATTAATAAATGATTACTTTATTAATGCTGTTTTCAGCAAACGTCAGTTCCTATTTCAAAGGCGTGTGTATTGTAAGCACCTCAATAAGTGTGTCATTTCCGGAGCTATAAAAAAAGCAGAATGTCAGAGATGAGAGAAGAAAGGATTTATAGTACGTATGTGAACACTCCTTTAATTAATGCGTTTAGCTTTTTCAGCTCCATCCATACATCCATTCATTATCTGTAACCCTCATCCAGTTCAGTGTCGCGGTGGGTCCAGAGCCTACCTGGAATCATTGGGCGCAAGGCAGGAATACACCCTGAAGGGGGCACCAGTCCTTCACAGGGCAACACACACTCACACACACACACATTCACACCTACCAATGTGTGTTTTTGGACTGTGGGAGGAAACCCACGCAGACACAGGGAGAACACACCACACTCCTCACAGACAGTCACCCGGAGGAAACCCACACAGACACAGGGAGAACACACCACACTCCTCACAGACAGTCACCCGGAGGAAACCCACACAGACACAGGGAGAACACACCACACTCCTCACAGACAGTCACCCGGAGGAAACCCACGTAGACACAGGGAGAACACACCACACTCTTCACAGACAGTCACCCGGAGGAAACCCACACAGACACAGGGAGAACACACCACACTCCTCACAGACAGTCACCCGGAGGAAACCCACCCAGACACAGGGAGAACACACCACACTCCTCACAGACAGTCACCCGGAGGAAACCCACGCAGACACAGGGAGAACACACCACACTCCTCATAGACAGACACCCGGAGGAAACCCACCCAGACACAGGGAGAACACACCACACTCCTCACAGACAGTCACTCGGAGGAAACCCACGCAGACACAGAGAGAACACACCACACTCCTCACAGACAGTCACTCGGAGGAAACCCACGCAGACACAGAGAGAACACACCACACTCCTCACAGACAGTCACCCGGAGGAAACCCACGTAGACACAGGGAGAACACACCACACTCTTCACAGACAGTCACCCGGAGGAAACCCACACAGACACAGGGAGAACACACCACACTCCTCACAGACAGTCACCCGGAGGAAACCCACCCAGACACAGGGAGAACACACCACACTCCTCACAGACAGTCACCCGGAGGAAACCCACGCAGACACAGGGAGAACACACCACACTCCTCATAGACAGACACCCGGAGGAAACCCACCCAGACACAGGGAGAACACACCACACTCCTCACAGACAGTCACTCGGAGGAAACCCACGCAGACACAGAGAGAACACACCACACTCCTCACAGACAGTCACTCGGAGGAAACCCACGCAGACACAGAGAGAACACACCACACTCCTCACAGACAGTCACCCGGAGGACTCTCACTCACTGCTAATAACATACAGCAAAATAAAGCACAGGCCTAACATTGATCTGATTAAATGCATTGCAGCCTAATGTTTAATCTAAATCTTAAACTTCTTTTTATTTATTTGTTTGTTAAAGGACCTGGTTTAAACTTTCTCAGGTGTTCCAGGTTTGCAGTGGTTAGCACCAACAAAAAGTGGTCCAAGGTGCTTTGAAGCACTAGACTGTTCCAGTCCTAAAGGAAGCGCTTCTACACAAACTGCTGAAAAAGTTCATTCATTCATGATCTATAACCGTTTATCCAGTTCCGGGTCGTATGGGTCGCCCTGGAGGAGGGGCCAGTCCTTAAAGATTCTTAAAGATTTAAGAATACACAGTGCCTCGAGGTTTGTGCTTCCACTGTCAGAAAAACTGTGTTGGCACCCACCAGGGTACTTTTTCAGTACGTAATACTAGGGAAACTTTGATTTCATGTGCCACATTACATTCCCAGGACTTTTATTTTACACATTTCTTTAAGCAAATCTTACAAATATTCACTTCTGGCCTTTAACACCACTGCTGTGTGTTTAAAGGTACATTTACACTGTTTGTAAATTTAGGAAAAACAACGTAACTGTACAGTACTCTTTCTGAGAGTGTACAGCAGATCTACTCTGGACCAGACATCACCCCTGACCCTGGGGCCTGCTCACCGTCCTTCCTTGGAACACTTTGGTAAGTTCTAACTGCTGCATTCACAGGACACCCCACAAAACGCTCTGTTGCTTTGGAGATGCTCTGATCAAAACATTGAGTAAAAATGAAGTAGGCTGTAGTTCACAGTTTCGTATTTGGCTCTTGGTCTTGAGTGACAAAGGTGAGAAGAATCCTAAGTCAGTCTCATTACACAGAGCTCTTCAGAGACTCAAGGTGAGAGCTCATTAATTAAGGGCATAATGAGCTTTAATCACTTTTTCGTCAGGCTGCAGTTCTGTGAAAATCACTTGCCCTAATGGCCATTATCATTTTCCTAAAGTTTTCACTGCCCTGACTCAGCGGACCCAACTATAGAGGACCTGAGTCAGACCTGGTCCAGCACACACACACACACACACACACACCGTCAAAGCCTGCTATACCTGGGCTCCTGAGGAATGGAGCAGAATAATTCTGACCTACTGCTTCAGTCACAAACACTGAGCCACAGAAATGAAATGCATTTCAGCGCCTGCAGCTCTGTGGTTACAAGTGGCAGACTGTCTGTTGCTGTCTTTTGTCCCTCGTGCGCTAGACCTGTCTAGAGCGGTCTCAAGCCTAGAACTCACAACAGGCTTCAGATCACATCAATCATTAATGAAACACAAGGTAAGATTTGACAGTTTTGCTCCTGGGCGTCTCCTATAGTTTAAAAGTGTAATTCACATTTACAGGAGGTCCTGGAGTGAAGGGAGGTTTCATGCCCTTCTTCAAAAATCTACGTAGTGCAGTTTCTTGCAGTGCTGAGCCCAGAGCAGCAATAACAGAGGAGTTCTATTCTCCCTTTCAGTCAGTGAAGGATCACAGTGATTTCTAAACCTTTATGTTTTTATCTATTTATTTGTTTATTTATTTATTTATGGATCTATCCACACGTCAGAAAACGCCAGTGATCAGTGATCCATACGAGTCTGTAGTTTATGGGGCCAGGGAAAACACTGAAGGAATAATATAAAGACATTACAAAGACTACTACAGAAAAATGTGATTTTTATGAAAATATTAAACAGCCATCAGAAATATAATTCCTTTTAGTAACGGCTGCAGTTTTTTAAATGATTCACTGGATGTTGTTTGGTCTGCAATGTCCATTCACAACCTGCTGACAGTCGTACGTGTGAGCGGCTGAATTCTGCACCGCTCTGATCTTTGCTGAGCTTGCATTAGTTAATGTTAATGCTCTTTAGGTATCATTCTGTAAAATGGCCTCCCACGATTACGTCATGACGACAGCAGCCATTGCCCCAGAACCTGAATGAGTGATCAGAAACGAGGCAGGGGTCTAAAAGGCTGCTGGTGTTGCTCTAGCCACAGCTCACCTTGATCACGACTGAGGGGAAAGGAGCAAAAACTCAGGATTTTAGCCATTTGTGCTTGGTTCTCTTTATTCTCTGTTCTCTGTATTTAATCAGTACGGTGCGTTCTCCAGATCTGTTTAACCTCTGTACACTCTCACACAAACAAAGCTGTATGAAGAGACTCAGACGAGGGACAATTCTAAAGTGTTTTCACCAGGTCCGAGTCACCTACTCAACTGTAGAGGTTCAGACCCATGTGCAGCTGGCACCCCTCACAGAGGACTGATTGACTACTGACCCCAGGTCATTTAGGTTTTACAGAAGTAGCAAACAAAGTGGAATTACTCTCTTCGTTCTGCACTAAGCCACAGTCCGGTCGGTCTAGGCCCAGCAGGACAGCCTCACATGTGCTTGACTAATGGTGTAATGCAGCTGCGATGAACATTAGCCAAGACATGCATTAACTACCTCAGCTGGAGTGTATGGAATATAAGTGTCTGGAGCTACAAAGTCAAACATTCAGAGTTATATTAAGTAGATGATATTTATGTGCCCTAATAGCACTACGTTCCAGGGTAAAGTAAATAAAGGGCAAACAGGAAGCTGCTCAGTCAGGAGATATGACACAAATGGAGAGTGAACTGTTTGCCCTGTAAACTGAGGTGTGAACAAACTGGGTGGGTTCACTTCCACTCTCTGTTCCCTCGGTCTGTGAGGAGAAATAAACAGGCGTCTCTCCTATCTTTCTCTCGCGTTTGGTCTCTCTCTTCCGTTTTTCTTCCTTTCTCTCATTTCCCTTCTCTCTCTCTCTCACTGTCTCTCTCTCTCTCTCTCTCTCTCTGTCTCTCTCACTGAGTCTCTCTCTCTCTCACTGTCTCTCACTGAGTCTCTCTCTCTCTCTCTCACTGTCTCTCTCTCTCTCACTCACTGAGTCTCTCTCTCTCTCACTCACTGTCTCTCTCTCTCTCTCTCACTGTCTCTCTCTCTCTCACTGAGTCTCTCTCTCTCTCACTGTCTCTCTCTCTCTCACTCACTGTCTCTCTCTCTCTCTCTGAGTCTCTCTCTCTCACTGTCTCTCTCTCTCTCACTCACTGTCTCTCTCTCTCTCTCTGAGTCTCTCTCTCTCACTGTCTCTCTCTCTCTCACTCAGTCTCTCTCTCTCTCTCTGAGTCTCTCTCTCTCTCACTGTCTCTCTCTCTCTCTCTCTCTCTCTCACTGTCTCTCTCTCTCTCTCTCTCTCTCACTGTCTCTCTCTCTCTCTCTCACTCGCTGTCTCTCTCTCTCTCTCACTCACTGAGTCTCTCTCTCTCTCTCTTTGTCTCTCTCTCTCTGAGTCTCTCTCTCTCTCTCTCACTGAGTCTCTCTCTCTCTCACTGTCTCTCTCTCTCTTACTCACTGTCTGTCTCTCTCTCTCTCTCACTCACTGAGTCTCTCTCTCTCTCTCTCTGAGTCTCTCTTTCTCTCTCTCTCACTGTCTCTCTCTCTCTCTCACTCACTGTCTCTCTCTCTCTCTCACTCACTGTCTCTCTCTCTCTCTCACTCTGTCTCTCTCACTCTCTCTCACTGTCTCTCTCACTCTCTCTCACTGAGTCTCTCTCTCTCTCACTGTCTCTCTCTTACTGAGTCTCTCTCTCTCCCTCTCTCACTGTCTCTCTCTCTCTCACTCACTGTCTCTCTCTCTCTCACTGTCTCTCTCTCACTGAGCCTCTCTCTCTCTCTCACTGAGTCTCTCTCTCTCTCTCACTGTCTCTCTCTCTCTCTCTCACTATCTCTCTCACTGTCTCTCTCTCTCTCTCTCACTGTCAGTCTCTCTCTCTCTCACTCACTGTCTCTCTCTCTCTCTCTGAGTCTCTCTTTCTCTCTCTCTCACTCAGTCTCTCTCTCTCTCTCTCACTCAGTCTCTCTCTCTCTCTCTCACTCACTGTCTCTCTCTCTCTCACTCACTGTCTCTCTCACTGAGTCTCTCTCTCTCTCTCTCTCACTGTCTCTCTCTCTCTCTCACTGAGTCTCTCTCTCTCACTGAGTCTCTCTCTCTCTCTTACTGAGTCTCCCTCTCTCTCTCTCTTACTGAGTCTCCCTCTCTCTCAGAGTCTCCCTCTCTCTCTCGCTGTCTCTCTCTCACAGAGTCTCTCTCTCTCTCACTGAGTCCCTCTCTCTCCCTCTGAGTCTCTCTCTCTCTCCCTCTCTCTCTCACTGAGTCTCTCTCTCTCTCTCCCTCTCTCTCTCTCACTGAGTCTCTCTCCCTCTCACTGAGTCTCTCTCTCTCTCTCGCTGTCTCTCTCTCACACAGAGTCTCTCTCTCTCTCTCCCTCTCTCTCTCACTGAGTCTCTCTCTCTCTCTCTCACTGAGTCTCTGTCTCTCTCTTACTGAGTCTCTCTCTCTCCCTCTCTCTCTCTCTCTCTCACTGAGTCTCTCTCACTGAGTCTCTCTCTCTCTCACTGAGCCTCTCTCTCTCTCTCACTGAGTCTCTCTCTCTCTCACTGTCTCTCTCTCTCTCTCACTGTCTCTCTCTCTCTCTCTCTGAGTCTCTCTCACTGTCTCTCTCTCTCTCACTCACTGTCTCTCTCTCTCACTCAGAGTCTCTCTCTCTGAGTCTCTCTCTCTCTCACTCACTGTCTCTCTCTCTCTCTCTCACTCACTGTCTCTCTCTCTCTCACTCAGAGTCTCTCTCTCTCTCACTCAGAGTCTCTCTCTCTCTCACTCACTGTCTCTCTCTCTGAGTCTCTCTTTCTCTCTCTCACTCACTGTCTCTCTCTCTCTCACTCACTGTCTCTCTCTCTCTCACTCACTGTCTCTCTCACTGAGTCTCTCTCTCTCTCTCTCTCTCTCTTACTGAGTCTCCCTCTCTCTCTCTCTTACTGAGTCTCCCTCTCTCTCAGAGTCTCCCTCTCTCTCTCGCTGTCTCTCTCTCACAGAGTCTCTCTCACTGAGTCTCTCTCTCTCCCTCTCACTGAGTCTCTCTCTCTGAGTCTCGCTGTCTCTCTCTCACACAGAGTCTCTCTCTCTCTCTCCCTCTCTCTCTCACTGAGTCTCTCTCTCTCTCTCTCACTGAGTCTCTCTCTCTCCCTCTCTCTCTCTCTGGTTGTCCTTATTTGGCTCCAGGGAGAGCCGAGTTGTGTGAAGTGAGCAAGTGAGTCGCGCGCGGGGAGAGTTTCCTCCTGACTGTGACTCACCGCTCCTCTGACTCACGCGCACGCTAACAAAAACAGCGCGCGTCGCCATGGAGACACAGGACATTCCCCCCTCTCCCTCCTGCCACCTTGAGGCCTGCACCTACTGCCTGTGTTTGAATTCCTCTACGGCTTTTTTCTTTTCGTCGACTGGTGAATTATATTTAATATTAATATATCTGCGGGATATAGGTGTAAACAAAGTCATCCGCCGGTTCCCCTGTCACGTGACTGACTGCTAAATGGTGATTAGAACAAAAAATTAAAAAATACATTTAAAAATGCGATGTTTTCAGCACAAAACCTGCAGTGGTCCATTACAACGACCAGTGACTGTGTTTAACACATGTACAGTACACACTGGTAAACTCCTTACAGTGTAATTACTACAACACCCTGGGGGAAAACTACAATACAGCACTGTGTTATTTGGCGGTGTTCATACAACAGTCTAAAAATCTGACCTGTTCATTTCCCGCCAAATTCAACATCAAACAAATAAGTCATTTTAAATCTTAATCAATGAATTAGTCTGAAATCTTTAACTCTTTAAACGATCACCATTATCTTTACACACATTTAAACCCAAAAAGAAAAAGCTACTTATTGTATTTCGATAAAGACATAGTTAAAATGAAAATACATTCCCAAGTGTCACAACACTGAGCTGGTCCTCCATGGTTCAAGTTTCCCTATGACTCATTTGTTCCCCAAACGGAGCTAAATACAAGGCCACACATTCAAAGGCTGCATCCGCAAGCATGCACATGTCTGTTCTGTCTGTGTATGGTGACCATATGAGACTCTCAACTTCAAAATAGACCTCTGCACATGCGCTGTGATCTGCGGCCATTTTGTAGAGTCTCTTCAAAAACGTGCAGGGTGCTGAAATTACTCCTAAAACATAATGAACGTTAGGCTACTGCATACTTTGCTCAGATGCCTGTTGTGCTCCACCGTGAAAGGGCTGTTAGTGTGTGGTACGAGTTCAGTCGCCCGCGGCTCTTTAATATGTTCCTGTGCAGCATTAGGGCCTGCATTCCCAAACATGTCTGACAGTAAACAAACCTATTCTCTTCTCCCTCTTCCCCTCCACAGGTCTTAGTGCTGCAGACTCATACGATACAGCTCACTGCACGTAAACAGAACACTACAAAAATACTATTTTCATACAGAGATTTTTGAAAATGATAGTATTTTCATATTCTATTATGTTCAGAGATTTTAAATTTGGGGTAATTTCTCCTTCAATATGTTCAGCGTTCTTTAGGGACTTTCAGAGGTGTTATTGCAAGTGTGTGTTTGATCTGGTACATCAGATGAGATAAGATCTAGCTGCCAGTTGAATAAAAACATGAGTTATTCACTCAGGGCACAGAGGGGCAGCTCCAGGGTCCTGGAGGTTGTGGGTTCAAGTCCCGCTCCAGGTGACTCTCTGTGGGAGTGTGGTGTGTTCTCTCTGTGTCTGCGTGAGTTTCCTCCGGGTGACTGTCTGTGAGGAGTGTGGTGTGTTCTCCCTGTGTCTGCATGAGTTTCCTCCGGGTGACTGTCTGTGAGGAGTGTGGTGTGTTCTCCCTGTGTCTGCGTGGGTTTCCTCCGGGTGACTGTCTGTGAGGAGTGTGGTGTGTTCTCCCTGTGTCTGCGTGGGTTTCCTCCGGGTGACTGTCTGTGAGGAGTGTGGTGTGTTCTCCCTGTGTCTGCATGAGTTTCCTCCGGGTGACTGTCTGTGAGGAGTGTGGTGTGTTCTCCCTGTGTCTGCGTGGGTTTCCTCCGGGTGACTGTCTGTGAGGAGTGTGGTGTGTTCTCCCTGTGTCTGCATGAGTTTCCTCCGGGTGACTGTCTGTGAGGAGTGTGGTGTGTTCTCCCTGTGTCTGCGTGGGTTTCCTCCGGGTGACTGTCTGTGAGGAGTGTGGTGTGTTCTCCCTGTGTCTGCGTGGGTTTCCTCCGGGTGACTGTCTGTGAGGAGTGTTGTGTGTTCTCTCTGTGTCTGTGTGGGTTTCCTCTGGGTGACTGTCTGTGAGGAGTGTGGTGTGTTCTCCCTGTGTCTGTGTGTCTGTCTTAAATAGGTCTTAACATTTGTATTAATCTATTTAGGTATTCATTCCTTCGTTTGTTCATGTTATTGCAGTTATTGGCTTCAATCATCATTGAGTTTCAAGTCCAGTGCAGGATGGAATTTGAGCCGAATCTTTTGATATTGACAACTAGTGAATAAACCTACCATTTACTGCATTAAACTCCAATGAAACACAATAGTTTTAGAGAATATAGTAAGACATAATTTAGTTACAGGGCTCCATTGACTTGGAATGTCTTGCCAAATCTTTTGAAGTGAGGAGCTGTGCATTTACCCATCTGCCCTTGTTAGTCACTGACTTAGAATTCTATGGTGCTTTTTTGTGTTTGTTTGTTTGTTTTTGTCTCGTGTGGTTTGTTTGCTCATGTGCAAACGACATTAATCTTGATTTGATTATGTTGGTTACAAAGGCTTAACCATCAATTGAAGACAATAAAGAGATCATCTTGATGAGAGATTGTACATGTACTAACACACCTCGCTCGATGACAGGAAACAAAACAGACTGCTCATGACATTACGATACTTTGATAGGTATCGGAGTGTGCAGAGTCTGCCGTGCCGACTGCGGCCTGATACCAGACTGAAAGTTTCATTTTTACTTTCTTGGCTGAAGAGGGAATGTTCATTCATTAATCTGTTGCTGGGGGACAGCAGTGATACCGTCTCAGTATTAGATCCTGGGGTAAAAAAAAGTTAAAATTTATTTCGTTCATTCGTTTGTCCGGATTATTTTTATATCATCGACAAACCCTTAAATCTTGCATTACTTTGACACAATGTTTTACTTGTGAAGCATGACCTAAGCAGAGGGTCTGACGCTGTGTTCCTGTCTTTGACTCAACGCTCGAGCTACAGAGGCAAAGCTCAGACTAAAGAGATTCACCACTTTCACAGTCCGTTTAGACGAGGTGCTGCTGCGTCTGGAGACAGGTCTGAACTTTGTGGTCACTGCAAAGAAAGTGGGGTGGGGTGGAGATTCTAATTTCTGATCCCCCTCACCTCAAATGAACTCCTCCAGTGTTTTGATCGGTCTTTTTCAGCTTCGCATCTGAGCTACAGTACTCCACAAGTAACTGACATTTTTACTCCAACAGTTAACACTGTGTGACTTCGTTTCGACAGTAGAACGTGTAAATAAACTTGTAGGATGTTGTTTGTTTGTTATGAAAGGTCCATGCTCTTGGAGTAAAGCTATTAATAAAGTACTGTGTATTCTGTATTAGTGTAATTTTGTAAATAAACACATGGAAATAATACAGTTTTAATGTACATTAGTGTAGATTTGATTTCAAACGGTTTTATACCGTACTTCGTCATGACATTTTTGGCATCTGTCAACAAACAGAGACACAGATGCTACGTAAAGCTACTTAAAAACACTAAAATGCTCAGGTGTTTGTCGTCTTATTAAATATAGAACATAATGCTATTAAAGCGAAGAGTCGATGGAGTGTCTTCAACTCCAGCAAAAGGTGTAAAGATGTTTAACTAAACAAACACTGCGCCCTCGTAATGAAATGGGCGCTGGGATCCGTCGTCCTGAACAGGGCGGTGTGGAATGTGGGATAGCTGTGACATGTTTGATCCTTGTGGTATTTTGACTGAAGCATGTCACAGAGGTGAACTGTTTTAATGTGTGGTAAAGGGCCATACTCTGTCCCTTTTAAATGGCTACTTAGTGTTATCTCTGTTTACGGAAGTGCTGGAATGTAAGCTTTTAATTTTATTACCAACATTTTCTTTGTAGGTTTAGTGCAAACTGTCTGAGATTATTTCGAATATGAGGAAAGGTTTGTAGAGGTTATTTTGAACTATGGTTGTAAGCTGTTTGTGAAAGGGCTGTGGGAAACACAGGCTCGACACCTGTGGCAGGTTCCTCCTCTGAGCTAATCAGTAATCTCAGGTTCTCTTTGAGCACGTGGGCTCTCCGTGCGTGTGCATACCTGGCCGCTTGTGTAAGCACAAAGCTTTGTGGTGTCGGTTGCCATGGACACGGAGCCTTAGGCCAATAATATTACATCACTGACATCGAGGAAGCTCCTTATCACAGTGATGTTCAATAAGAAGCGGGTGGAGAGTGACGGATGTTTAAGGACATTATTAATGAGCTTCATCAGGAAGTGGCTTCACGTAGATTTCAAATCATCTTTTTAATCAAACAGATCTTTACCGCTGCATCACAGACAAAGACATGTTTCCTTCACGTGGAAAGGAACAGATTCTTCACTCAGAAAGAACTTACAATAGAAGCCCATGGGCAGCGTGTCTTTGTCGTAGGACACTGAGGGAGATTATACCAAAGAGCACAGGAGCATTTCTTTAAATAAAGTTTAGTTTCATTTTAAAGTAAAACAATGCTTCAAACATTTTAAATAAAAACTAAAAAAATGCATTCAGAGGAAATGATTAAGTCATATTTTTTTAAAAGCAGCATTAAGTGATGTTTAAGAAGCACTCAGGTAAAGGACGATTATACGTTTTTAAAAATGTTCCATTAAGTGTTTCTAAATGAAGCAGGTATCATTTAAAATAATTATAATTAGGTAGCATATTTACATAATGTTTATACAGCATTTTAAATAGATTTGTCTCGTTTATTTTAAACAAGAAACTCAATAAAACAAGGTCTGGAGGTTAATTTCACGTCCTTTTGAGGGGTTAAGTCTTTCCAGAATCATCGTTGTTAACGTTAATGTGGTAAAGTCCCATTAGGTGACATCAGAGGGTCCTGGGGGCACCGTAAAAGGCTGGTGTTCCTCTTTAAAGGGGACAAATTATACACTTTACCCACAAATTAACAGAGTTCCCTGGGGTCTTAATGCAATGTCTGTGGCATGATTTGCTCAAAATACCACAAGGATTAAACACCACAGTCCTTTTCTTACTCCATCTAAACAATTTCGAGGGACCGGTTTCAGCGTCTTTAGAGAACGAGCCTCTGTTTAGTGCAAGTGTGAGAGGCCCACGAATGAGAAACAAGGAGCAGAAACTCTGGATTTTAGGATTTTAGCTGTTTTTGCCTGGTTGTCTTTCTTCTAATCAGTACACTGTTCCTCCACGCTCGCTGTGTTTCATTTGCTCAGTTTGAACTCGCCCACTGCTGTAATTGGAGAGTCACAAACCCAAAGCGCCTGCCATCTACATAAAAGGCATCACAAAATCAGAACGACACATTTTTATCCTGTGTTTTGGCCGTATTTCACCGATCGTGGGTTGTAGGACTTCCACACGCTCGGGTTAATGTTGTAATGCAATGAGAAAGATCTTTTTTCTTTGTTTTGTTTTTCTTTGGTTGTTTCATAATGTGCCCTGTTTATATATTGGACGCCCTATAGCACATGATACTGTAGTAGCGCTGCTTTAAATCGCCTCAGCTTTGTGATGTAATAGTTGGTAATTACTTAGAACTTTGCTTTGCATTCAGACTTTCACTAAATGCTCAAGTGCTTTACTGCAGGTGATGTTTTTTAAACGCTGTGATAAATTATTTGATTTATTTCTGCTGCTAAACGGGATCCAGAGGATTACACCACTGATGATACATGATGTAATTTATAAACTCGTACATCGTGGGTCATTATTCCTCTATCGAGTGAAGACACTTCCTCTTTTGTGTCCTGCTTCCTCCTCGTGTTTCTTTTTCTGACTCTCAGGGATTTTTTTCTCAAATGTTGCCACTGAGATTGGACCTAGGCACTTCTGTAAAGTTGTAAATGGAGCGACAGTGGGATGTGGATACGGGGTCTTGGAAAGCAGTTCAAAAATATTAAAATAAAAAGTGTAAACACACACACACACACACACACAGAGAGTACATACCCAAAGGTTGGTGGACATCTACTCACCCAAGGTTTCCAGTGGGGGGTTGAGAGCTGTGGAGGGCTTTACACATAATGCTGGAACATAGCTCTGAGTATTTGATGGCATTCAGCAGCAAGAACATTGATGAGGTCTGGTGCAGATGTCGGAAGATTAGTTCTGGATTAGAAACACCACTCCAGCTCATCTCAACGTTAATGAGTGGACCTCCATCACTACAGAGGACATAGTTCCACTGCTGGGCTTCACTCCCACGAACCGATGCTTGGCACTGGCCACGGTGGCTCTACTTTAATGGGCAGCTTCTGTAGAGTGTTGCACTCCACTCACGGTCCTTTTTATGGAGGAGATAAAAACATCTGTGCAAAGTTGAACTGTTTCTCTGCAGTGGGTGCACCACAGGAGGAGAAATCACTCATTAGAAGAGGGTTCTACAAATTTTGGATATATTTAGGAAATTAGTACATTTCACAGCACTAGTGTAGAGCTGGGTGTGCACTGCCTGTGTTATTACCGTGACTGTTTTCCTGTTGCATCAGCCGCCCCTTCCTCCTTCTGTCACTGTTTGTTGACTGCTCTGACCCTTGGACTGACCCTGCGGCCGTCTCCTACTGACTGTTCCTAGGGTTACAGAAAAATCAAAAAGCCAAACAGAAACAAACAGAAAGAAATGTCAGCCGTCCTACGCGGGTCAGATCCTGACTCATCCTCCTCTGTGTTTAAGAGCATCGCACAATCCCACGGACTAAACACACATCTACATGGTCTGTGTTATGATCATCATCATTCAGTCTGAGAGGATCGGTAGCCACTGTGTGTGTGTGTGTGTGTGTGTGTGTGTGTGTATGTATTGTACTTTGTATATTCCCTGACCTCTGTGCAAGTCCAGACGAGTCAAAAAAGACAACAGCAGCTGGGCTTCGGAGACTGGGAAAAGAAAGAATACATGTTTCACTGCCTCTGGCTTATCTAGATGGGCCAGGGACAGAAGAAACAGACTGAAGAAAGACAGCACACCTGGCAAGTTCTCTATCATCTAGGGGCATTCTGTGTAACCACCCCTCCAGCTCAGGGCCGCGGTGGGTCCGGAGCCTCCCCAGAATCACTGTGCGCAAGAAACTGTGGGAGGAAACTGGAGCACCCAGAGGAAACCCACGCAGACACAGGGAGAACACACCACACTCCTCACAGACAGTCACCCGGAGGAAACCCACGCAGACACAGAGAGAACACACCACACTCCTCACAGACAGTCACCCGGAGGAAACCCACGCAGACACAGGAAGAACACACCACACTCCTCACAGACAGTCACCCGGAGGAAACCCACGCAGACACAGGGAGAACACACCACACTCCTCACAGACAGTCACCCGGAGTGGGACTCGAACCCACAACCTCCAGGACTCTGGAGCTGTGTGAATGCGACACTACCTGCTGCGCCACTGTGTGTGTGGCAGCACAGTGGTAGAACAGTTCCATGGTTCAAACCCAGCCTTGGGTAACTGCCTGTGAGGAGTCTGGTGTGTTCTCCCTGTATCTGTGTGGGTTTCCACTGAGTGCTCCAGGCTGTGTTCGTGCCTTGTGCCCAATGATTCTGGGTGGGCTTTGAACACACCGCAAACCTGACTCGGATGAAGAAGATACAGAAACTGATAGAAACAGCAAACATGGGTTTTTGACTCTTGAATAAAAACATACCTCTTCTTCCACACTGTGAGGAAGCTCTGAGTGAAACACAGCATCAGTGAAAATCAGAGCTACGTCAGTGAAGAAGCCAAGTGACTCTGAAGCTGTCATTTTAAAGAATAAATGTGTGTAGTGCTCTTTGAAGGGACATGTTTAATTGTGGTGACGGAGCAGTTTTTGTGATGAACAATCCATATGTTAATAGTGTGTTAGAAATTACATTGGTCAGTTTTAACCCAAACAAACTGTGTCATAGCCACAAAACAGAAAGAAAAACACGCTGACACGACATGTCTGGGTCTCCACGTTATTATTCAGTGCAAGGACCAACACTCTCACAAGCGAAGGTCTGATATCGCTGTGGGTTTTCACTGCTGTAAAGCGGAAGCTCATTTCATACAACTAATCATCTCCTTGCTCTTTAAAGAAGTGGATAAGGGGTGCTGCTCTTTATGAATGAAAACCTGCAGCTGTCCCCTGTGACTTTAAGGAAACACTGAATTTTTTTAAGAAATCTTTAACTCTCCTGTTTTTAAGAGAATTAGAGATTATAGTCTTTACATTAAAAATGCCAGAGAAATAGAGCGGACCGTAGGAACTGAGAGTGGGCAGGTGGTAAGAATGCAAACATCAAACTTTATTGAAAAAAAAAAAGCAACCTGGCTTATATTCTGATAATGAATATACATTAGCATACAGCTTGAGCTCTGAATGCTGACTCGGTCAGGAAAGAAGGAACTGAAAATAGAAATCTTTACAAACACAATGCTAGCAAACATTAGAAGAAAAATATTAGATAAAAATAATGCACTTCTGATTATTCAGGAGGAGGACAGCGGCGCTGCTAATAAACAAGGGCATGGGGGACATATCTGTGCTATATAATGCACACACTCTTTCTGAAGCAGTATGTCAGCGCGGCACAGCTGAACTAGCTTAATGATCTGACAGGACGGGCCCAACAGAGCTGCACTGCAGAGCGTACCACGGCTCCAGTGGTTAGGGGCGTCTCACGGCAGCTCAGTGGTCATTTGGTCCGTTTGGTTAAACCCTGTTTTGCCTGCGAGAGGTTGCACTTTCAGCCACAAAACGTATAGTTTGATTGTATCACGTCTGATTGGCTTCTCTTCATTATTATTAAAGGATGTTGCACGGAGTATTACACTGTTTCAGTCTCAAATCAACTTCGCACAAAGCCGCCATCACCTTCTAGAGCATTCCAGAAAGTACTGTTGTAAGACGTACAGCGTTGTGTTGATGGACTGTCTGCACAGCTGCTGTAGTTCATATGTAACTTATTTTCAACTTCTGCATTGGGCCGTGTACTGAGCCTCAATAAACAACTTACTTATGTTTCCCTCTAGTGGTTAAAGCATGTAAGTTCTGGCCTTTCACAAACCATCTCCCAAGGTTAATGCACCTTTAACAGTGGCCTCTAGTTTTTCAGTCAATGCTTAATTTCAGCTGCTGCTGGGGTCATTATTCAAAGCAATTTCTCAGTGAAATCTTCAGCCAAAAGTGGGGACGGCGTGAAAGGAGTGATTTTCAATTCTCACCTTAAACTACTGGCGTTTCTCTTTTAAAGACATTCAGAAAAAAAATGAAAAAACACAAAACAACAATCAAAAAGAAAAGAAAAAACAATCTTAGAGTTGGAGGTAATGGTCTGATCGCTGGTGTCCAAATTTAACCCTTTAGTTACAGGTAAGTTAATCGAGTTAAGGATAAAAAGCAGCAAAGACCAGTCAATTCACCCATGACTTCAGATGTTTATGCTGCATCTTTAGTATGTGGTCGAGAGCAAACTGGAAATTCCACACACTGACTTTATGTTTCTGCAGAGATAGAAATGTCAGGAAATCAGTTTCTCTCTTAATCACAGGTATAAAGTCTTGTTGAAATATGGGCAGTTAACGCTCAGTGTTCCCCTTTCATCCTCATCCTGTCTGGAACATTAGGGTGCTAGATATGAACATTGGACACTAAACATGTCTTGGCTGATTAACTGAATTTGGGGTAAACCTTTACTCAGTAATCAGGAGGTTTAGTGTAACATTCCTCACTCATTGAACTTTAACTCCAGAAAAGAATGCTGAACAAAATGTAAAATAAAAACAAAAAAACAAACAAAAAATTTAAAATAATATAGCAATGATGTGCAAATTATTTAAAAACTAATTAAGAATATTACAAAGACAATATTTTAAATGTTGAAAATAATAAATGTGGTTTGGTGAAAAATGTATGACCGTTCTGACTCTGAGGCCAGCAACACATTTCAAAAAATTTGGGACAAGGACATTTACCACTATGCTGCATCACCTCTTTTAATTAGAAAAAGTGTTTGGGAACAGAGGAGATCAGTTGTTGTAGTGAAACGTTTTCACATTGTTACTTGCTCTAGAACATCAGCTGCTCAAAAGTTCAGGGTCACCTTTGTTGCATTTCTGTTTCATTTTGCAACAAATGGATGACAGGTCTGAACTGAAGGCAGGTAAAACCTACCCCCATTAACTGGAGAGCAGAACATTTATATATTGTTCAGCATTAACGGTGCCTTCACAGATGTGCAATTCTACCGTGACGTGCACTAATGCACTTTCATATAATCACAAATGCTGGCTTGAACTGTGTGCTGAAAACAAGCCAAATGGTTCCTCTCCACTTGAGCACAGAGGACACCACATCCATGATTCCCAAAAGGAATTTCAGATTCTGATTTGTTGAACCTATTTGCCTCAGTCCAGTTTAAATGACCTTGGGCCTAGAGAAAACAGCAGTGTTCTTGGATCTTGTTTAAAAATAATATCTTGCGGGCATGAGAGAGTTTACATTTGTTGATGCAGCAAATAACGGAGTTAGCAGGCACTGGTTTTCATAAGTCTTTCTCAGCCCAGGCAGTAATTTCCGTTACAGAACCCTGTCTGTTTGCCTAAGGCCCTGAAGATCACGGACATACAATAGATGTTTTTGACCTTGCGTACGGACATTCCTCTGATTTCTCAGAATCTTGTAATGATATTATGTGCCAAATATGAACAAAATCCCCAAGTTCCTGGTTATTTTACACTGAGATGTTATTTGCCCATGCAGTATTTTGGGATTCCTTTCTATCCCAGTTCTCTTACGACTCAATTAGTCGTTAAATGTTTCTCTCGGTTATTGTTATGTAGTTTTACCAGTCTTTTTTGCCCTGTCCCAGTTTTTGTTTAAATGGGTTGCTAGCCTCAAACCTAAAAATGGTCAAACAACAAAACAATTTCACAGTTACAATTGTATTTGATGTTCTTTGTACTATGTTTAGTTAAATGCAGGGTATAAATGATTTGGACACTGACTGCTGTGCCATATCTGTTTACACCCTCTACACACTGGCCTTTAGGATACGGACACGTAAAGAAGATTACGAATATTTACTTTGTGAAATGCCTCTTTCCTCCACAACATCTTTGAGTAAGTAAACAACCTGCTATTACACTGTTCCTTTAATACGTCACAAAAGTGGCACGTTCCTAGGTGGTATCCATCATGTGTTAATACTGATTTATAAAAAGCACACGGCCCATAGCTTGGGCTCCACTGAGCACACTGAAGGGTGGGTCTAGGATTGAGCTTCGGAAAAGTCCAGTATATAATTCACAGGTCTTTCCAAAGTATGTCCTCTCCTCGTTATTGCGTGAGGGGAATCCATGACAATTCCGTTGTTTTTTCTTGAGTAAATGCCCGTTTTCTCGCTCTCAGAAAGGAACACTACTGCTGTCATGCTGAAATGTAAACAATTTGGATCTTTGAGATTCCAGTCTGATGTTTGCCCGTGCTGCGGTGTGATGAACATCTGCTGGTGCAGGTGGGTCCTGTGTGGGAACTGGCTTCGTCATGGGGACTGAAGTTGAACTGACCAGCCTCAAGTGTATGTTGCAGTAAACTAAACAAGAGCAATACAAAATGTAGCCTGCATCCTTCACCCGAAAGAGGGCTTCTTTAGAGACGTCCTCACATTTCAGGATTCTGATGATTGTCAGTGGCAGGTCTGAGTCAGACAGCTCTGAGTCAGACAGCTCTGAGTCAGTTTTCCAGTTGAGAAAAAAATACAAATAAAAATTGCAGATGCTCACTCTTACCCTGTGTCTGGTCCCTTTCTGCAACGCGATTAAAACACATTTTAGGGTTTTCTTGGTTTGATTTTTTCTATAAAAATAACAGCCTCCATTTTCATCAAAAGCATTCAGGTGCCGAGGGCTTGGAATTCTGGGGGAAAAGCGTGTGGCAGTTCAAAAGTTGCTAAAGATCTCGTATTTCTTATTCCAGTCCATTTGCGGTGCTCTCTTCTTGGAGCGCTTGGCGTGGGCCTTTTCTTTGGCCTCTGCAGCTGTGGGGCTCAACCTGAGGCCAATCTCAGCGAAGGGGTCCAGCAAACGGCTCCCACCATCTTCTGAGTTCTACACACACACACACACAGCAACAGTTATTATAAAGGTACGAGTGGATGTTTTTTCAGCATCACATTAAACAGCCTGCGGTGCTAATGTTTTATCGACACTGTAGTTAAATAAATGAATTCTATATGTTCCTCAAACGTCCCCCTAATTTGTGCTCTACCACAGGTCACGACACTATCAAACAGGGCGGGTTAAAGTTGGTACGTATGGAGAGAGACGAATCACAAATGAACATATCCCAATCTGTGTTCATGACTGCCCTTGAGCAAGTCACCTAACCCCCACCTTCTCTCAGAGTGTGTGTTCACTGCCATGAATGGGTTAAATGCGGAAGACGCACAGTGTTGTACATGATACAGTCACCAATAAAATACACATTGCATGGGTGAACACCTCTAGCAATCACACCATTACGTTGTAGTCATTTTACTTCCTCTCCCTCACACACTCCTGTACACACACCTGTGTGCTGGTGTCCTGGCTGCTGTGGTCTGAGTGTGTAGACTGCGATGTGGAGCGTCCATTGATGTGTGGACTGGGCGATCCATTAGTGATGGACTGGGTTTCACAACCTGAAGGAGAGAAAACAGTCACTCTCCTGTTCATTGACACTCTTCTACATCATACACTTTTTAATTCTTTGACTTCACTTCCTGGAAGACATTTGAAACGTGAACTCCAGTCTAAGCGTTCTCATTAAGGCCCCCGGTATCCAGTCTAAGACTTTATATAAAAGTGGTTTAGATGTGACTACTGAAAACCTAATACACTATTTGTGCAACATTCAGAGACAAAGTGAACGCAGTCTTTAAGTCGATTTAAAAATTCCAAAGCTTCTGTATGTGATAATTAAGGCTCGCTGTTTGCATGAGGGTTACATTGATGTGGTAAAATCTATCATTGATTGTTAGCTATATTAGCTTTGTAGCTAGTGCAGCCAGTGCAGAACATCAGATACCAAACAGGTGACTGACTAACGTCTATATTTACAATTGTAGTCTTACCCAAAAGCAGTCGGTCACTTGTTTGGTGTCTGTTCTGTTTAGAGCCCCCCCTACAGGATGACTGGAAAACTGAAGAACTGTACCTTTGACATGGCTGTTGTTGGGGGTGATGCCCAGCTTTTTGAAGTGCTCATCCGTGTCTGGATCTACCACAAGCAAACGTGTCTCGTCCCCTCCGCGCTTGATGAAGGCCACAACCTCAGCGTGCCGCATGTTTTCAATATTCACCCCATTCACCTGCGCAAACAAACACACACACATTTATCATCTACTTTCAACAGACCTCTGTTCCTCTTAGACTCTCAACCCATTCACAATAAAGCACTGGATCTTCCTACAGTCAAACACCTATCAGACCATCAGTGTTGGGGAAGCTACTTCTCATGCTAAACACTTCTTCTGATAAAAGTACTTAAGCTTCTCTCTTAAAGAAGTTAAACAAACTACAAGAGATTACAGTAAAAGTGGAGATGGAAATCGTATGCTGTTTGGCTTTGGGGAACAATAACACACAGCTCAGACGATATATCGGGACACGGTGAGCTGTAAGGTGTTATATTTGACACAGGTCTCAGAGAAAAATGATCAGCACTGAGCAATTAACTCTAGTTCTATTTTGAAGAGTAACAATGTGTGAACAAAACTGTGCCAAACTACAGATGTACACACCAGCCTTTATACAGTACATACTGAATGAATATATATATATGTGTGTGTGTGTGTGTGTGTGTGCGTGTATGTGTTTGTGTGTGTATGTGTGTGTGTGCGTATGTGTGAGTGTGTCTATATATGTGTGTGTGTATGTGTATGTGTGTGTGTGTATGTGTGAGTGTGTCTATATATGTGTGTGTGTATGTGTGCGTGTGTCTATATATGTGTGTGTGTATGTGTGTATATGTGTGTGTGTGTGTATGTGTGAGTGTGTCTATATATGTGTGTGTGTATGTGTGCGTGTGTGTATGTGTGTGTGTGCATGTATGTGTGTGCGTGTGTGTGCGTGTGTGTGTATATGTGTGCGTGTGTGTGTGTATATGTGTGCGTGAGTGTGTATGTGTGTATGTGTGTATGTGATTGGAACAACTCAGGCAAGGGCGTGGACAGTCATGAAGGACCTGTATAAAATGCAGAACAAACTGCAATGTTTTATTTCACGGTTTGTGGGTTGACAGGGTAAGGATCCCCATGAACTCTAATGCACTCAGAAATGATTATTATTTTTGTATCTTCTTTACTTTTGTTCCATGGGTGCTAGGTTTTTGCATTAGAATATTATGTAATTTGACCAGTTTTTATATGATTGTGTAAAGTCTTTGAATCTATTATAGAAACACATTCTGCTTCTACATTAGACACTAACTCCTCTGAGACTGGAGTTCATTCATTTCACTGTTATTCATGCTTATAGCAGAACGTGGCCACCAGGTGGCGCTTTGACCTCTTAGTGTTTTCCCTAATGGGGCCAGAGTTGAGAAAATCCATGGAAATGTGTGGATAGTTTCCATTTAACTGTCACGATGGTTCCTTTTCTGTTTTTAAACAGTGTAAAGTTTCCTTTCACTCATGAAGTCTCCTGAGAGGCATAAGTTTTGGTACAAACCCTCTCTTTCTCTTCTTTCCTGTCTTTCACCAAAATGTGGTGGTGGTGGTGGTGTTTTTTTGGTTTGTTTTTTGTTTTTGCTTGCCCTGAGTCGTCCTCTTTTCTCTTTTAGTCGCTTAGCAACCTGTGTGGTGGCGGGATCGCGTTCACTAGACGGAAGAGAGTGGGACAGAATTAGATCTGAAAATCTAATCTAGAAAACCACCACTTTAATCACCTCAAAACTACACAATACATCTTTTTTAATATCACTACCTTCTCTAGAGGGCTGGAAACGACCTGAAGGCAGGTAGCACAGAGCCATTAAATATTGACAGCAAGGCTGCTGTTGTTGCAATAGAGCGGGTTTCAGGTGACAGTGACCTGGGGGGTGAGAGGGATAGTGTCTGTCTGTGTTTGTATGTGTATACGTCTGTCTTTAAAGGAATTGTTAAGGGTTTAAACAAACAAACAACCACAGTTTCCCTCATAAACCCAAATACAGTTGAACAGTCTGTGTAGTGTCCAAATGTAGTGTCCAAAATGTGTGTCTCTAGGCCTGCACTCAAACTCCAATCCCTTATATCCAACCAATCTCTCAAAGCAGCAAAAGCACATACAAAATGTAGCCTGATTAGCCGCTAAGTGTAAATAATTCAATAAAGGAACACATTTAACAAACTCCACCAACTTTAACTTCCTCGTCAGGAGGCTTCTGGTGCACCTTCAGTTTGTTAAAGGAATCTGCTGGGAGTTCTTTCACACTTCAACATCTTGAGGAGGTTTGGTGGCACACACTGTTTTCTGACCCATACATTCATTGGTCTTCTCACAGTGGAAGAATTCAAGGAAAACTTGCTGACATCAAAAAAGCAATAACAGAACTTGAGTTTCGTAACAAAAACATTTACCCTGTGTTTTTATGGTGCTAGTTTGTAGGATATAGCTAGCCACATTAGCATAACAGCTATGATGCAAAACTAAAGAAAAAAAATCAAACATGATTTGACTGAGTGACGACGTACGGTGTACAGCACTTTTTTCACTCGATTATTTTTCAAACTAAAAACAACAAGTGATCAGATAAATGAAGGATATATCATGGAGGGAGTAAGAGGAAAATCAAGCAGGTATTCGGCCTCATTATGGCCTGCCTGAGGGAGACGGTAAAAGAAAAGGAAAAGGAAAAGTAGGGGAAAGAAGGAAAAAGCCAGTCTGTCTGCGGGCCAAGAGACTGTCCTACTTCTTGAGGATTAGTGAGAGGAAGAAGGTTCTGGTAAAGGGAAGGCTTCCTCAGCTGCTTGTTTGATATCAGGCTCCGAAAGCTACATCTTCGTAAACACACAGCACTCTTTAGGCTACTCAGGGTACAGTGTGAACACAATGACATTAAAGTTCATATCTACACAGTGTGATCTGTATCAGAAATACAGCTTTATACTGTAAAGGAAAAAGAAGCACAGTGGACTGAGGATGTGCTGCAGTTGCTACACAGAACCACAGCGCTCTCCCTCAGTGTCACGGGGTCGAATATTAAGTGTTTACATCACTTCACAGAGTCTTTAGTTGTTTTTACACCGAGCTGTTTTTAAGTAAACTTAAGTGTGTCTTAAGGCAAATAAAGAGTTGTGAACAAAGACAGTTA
Organism: Hoplias malabaricus; assembly: GCF_029633855.1. Classification (NCBI taxonomy): domain Eukaryota; kingdom Metazoa; phylum Chordata; class Actinopteri; order Characiformes; family Erythrinidae; genus Hoplias; species Hoplias malabaricus. The sequence continues at coordinate 37,449,843 of NC_089812.1, read as the reverse complement.
TCCTTCAGTTAAATCTCAAAATGTGTTGATTACTTTAAAAACATAAGTGCTCCAGAAGTGCAGTAACTCTGCCGAACTGCAGTCAAATATATTTAGTGAAAGAGGCAGCATGGCATTTACTGTTCTGTTGCAGCTAAAAAAGAAAATAAAAAGCAACGGATGGATGCACAGTTAGAAGCTTGGATGACAGATTTGTTGCACCATGAGGCCGTGAGGGAGGTGACGTGGGGCAGTGAGAAACAAAAGGACAGGTGATTTAGGGAAATGAACTTGTTTTTCCTCAAGCACACAGTCAAAGACAGACGTGACACTGGAGTTGGATTTAAATAATTTCTCCCTGGACTCAGTTAGAGACGACACTTGTCAGTCCCAGTGTAAGGTCGGTGTTCTGTCTGTTTTCCTTTACTTCCCTCTTTCAGTCTCTCAAACACTCCCAGGTCACGCTGGAGGACGACAGCCACAACGTAATCAAGGCAAGGGACCGAACAAATGAGAAAATGAGGCAGAGACAATCAGAACCAATTCACCAGCAGACCTTCAACACACCACAAGTGAAACAACACTTTGCCGAATCATGACTATGAGGATAAATAACGCTGTGCCAAAAGCTACACACTCGCAGTTGGCGACGGTGGTCTGCTGCACACGGGTTCAATCTCAGTAACACGTGGTCCTATGAGTAAATACACACCACGTCACAAAGCCTTCAGGAGGTCCACACTGGAAATGTCAAGTCTGCATCTCAAGTCATAGCTCTCACTGATAGCTTTTACAAGAAAGACCCACAATAACAGCATACAGCAGACAACTGTGATCATTTTTTCTTTAAATAACGAGGACGCTGACGTAAAGATACTGCATGAATCTGACTTCCCCTTATTGTTTTTTGCTGAGCTGTAACATGCCGTAAGCAGCAAAACACAGATTCAGGGACATTATCGCATCCCTTTTGGTCACTTGTGGCTAAAGACAATCATTTTGTTCTGAGAGGATTAATGAAAGGCTTAAACGTTTAGGTACGACTGCTCTGGTCATGCATGCACTAATAACAGCTTCCATCTGAAAGCCAAGCTTTTGCCTTGTATAAACACAGTGAAGGCTATGAGTGGGCACTGGAGCTGTGGAGAGGTCAGCCACAGACAGAGAGATTTAAATTGATCCTTTATAACCCCAGCAGGCCTCATACAGCTCTGCCTGTATAAACTAAGTTAATAGCTCTCATCCGAGGAAAAGGTCTACGGGAGGAAATAGCCATTCAATCTGCACTGCACAGAAACGTAATTATAGCTAACTTCATTTAAAGCGGCAGTCCTTAAGATGTCTTTTATATGGAACTGAGAGCTGTAGTGTTCCTGAGTGAGGAGGGGACAGATATTATAATAAAACTGTATCTATCCGTGCAAAGAGTGATATATTTATTTTAAAAACATTTAGGTTTTGTGGGCCATGCCACGTCATGATGTATTTACATCACATGCACAGCCTCTGAAATAGGATCCGACACCTTTCGCTTGTAACCAGAGCAACCGCTGCGTTATTAAAAGCGCTCGATACAGGAGTCTTCATCTGCTCACTCACCCGTCATCAAACCGGAGAAACATGGAACATGACAAAACCAAACTAGCAAACCACAAGAGAGGGACAGATCTCAAAAACAAGACTCACATAAACGTGAGCTGTGAAAAGTGGTGAGAGCTCTGTGACCTGAAAGGACTGACAAGTGATGGTGGGGTGAGCTTTTGGAAGATGGTTAGAGTGGTGATGGTTTTGGATGGTTAGAGTGGTCTGTTCAATCCCCACATCCAGTGGTAACATCCATGGCTGAAGTGCCCTTGAGTAAGGTGCCTAACCCCCAAAGTGTGCAGAGGGTGGCTGCCTGCTGCTCCAGGTGTGTGTGTGTGTGTGTGTGTGTGTTCACTGCCCCTAATCACTAATGTGTACAACTGTGGAAGTACATGAGCTTTTGAAAACCTGTATCTGCATTTAAACCCTAAATACAGTTATCAAGGCGGCACGGTGAAGCAGCAGGTAGGGTCACAGTCACACAGCTCCAGGGGCCTGGAGGTTGTGGGTTCGATTCTTTGTGGGTGACTGTCTGTGAGGAGTGTGGTGTGTTCTCCATGTGTCTACGTGGGTTTCCTCCGGGTGACTGTCTGTGAGGAGTGTGGTGTGTTCTCCATGTGTCTGCGTGGGTTTCCTCCGAGTGACTGTCTGTGAGGAGTGTGGTGTGTTCTCCATGTGTCTGCGTGGGTTTCCTCCGGGTGACTGTCTGTGAGGAGTGTGGAGTGTTCTCCCTGTGTCTGCGTGGGTTTCCTCCGGGTGACAGTCTGTGAGGAGTGTGGTGTGTTCTCTCTGTGTCTGTGTGGGTTTCCTCCAGGTGACTGTCTGTGAGGAGTTTGGTGTGTTCTCCCAAATCCAGGTACAATGCCTGCTTTGTAATCTCCAGCTCACTGTGCTGCTCTGCTTGCAAAAGTTTCACACACTAACCCCTGCAAACACTGGAGCAGGTAGAGCCAAGTGTATGGATTAACCAGAGCTTGGGGGGGGGGGTTATAATTTGAAGTTCAAAGCTGACAAAACGACAAATGAAATGAAAAAAAAAACTACTGAATGAATGAAAATCGGAAGATTCTGACCCAACTCTAGTAGATACGTATATAAAACGTAGGTAAGGTGTAGTTGGGCGATAGCAGCACAAATCAATATCACAGTTATTTTGTGTTGGTTTTTATGACCCTCACAGTTCAGTGACGAGGCGTGTGCTGTAAATATGCTCCAGGGTTAAAGCTGAGATATTTCTCTAATGTCACTGGGAGCTTGTTCCTCTCTCGTTTTCTGAGCACTGTTTATATTTGGTGTGTGATTGTGCTTTGGTTGAAAATGTATTTTCTCAGCATTTACATTAGACTTATTTTTTACAGTGTCGTATTAATTGTAGTCAAAACACAGCACTTCAAAACCACAGACGCTGTGTTTTTCTTTGGTACGAACTGCTCGAGTCGCTTGGTCGGTCTCTGTTTTTAGGTTGCTTCCATGTGGCAGAGAGGGGGATGAATCACGTGACTACAGCTGGGTATCATGGTTTTAAAGGGACAGTACATAAACACAGTGGGGACATAACAGAAACATTTTAAAAAGTTAAAAATAACTGATATAATCGATATAGACAAGATTATGATGATTAGAAGTTCTGAATGTCGATTCCGATTAATTTTCGTTCAACTGCCCAGCCCTAGTAAGGTATTTTTAAATGATGCTTCTGTAGCCATCAGCATCCACCTCATGTTCCTCCTCTGCAGATCTCACCTCTATGAGCCTGTCCTGTGGTCTGAGGCCTGCTCGGTCAGCTGGGGAGCCAGGGTCTAGAGAGCGGATGTACTGGCCTGGTTTGGACTTCTCACTGTGAAGGTTGAAGCCATAGCCTGCATCAGCTCGCACCAGGTGACAAAGCCTGGGGGCAAGCTCAGACACTTCTGCTGAAGAAGACTGAACGGGGGCCTGGACCTCCTGCAAGAAAATGACACACAGGGACATACATGTAAGCTTCTGTTTAGAGTGGATCAGATCACACTATTCACTATATAATGAACTGCCATTTTGTATTTGACATAATGAAGAATATCCAGTGTGATCATACAATCATACAACACACTAAAACTGGTTGTGTAAAATTAATATACAGATGTAGCAGGTAGGTGTCTCAGCCACACAGCTCCAGGGTCCTGGAGGTTGTGGGTTTGAGTCCCGCTCCGGGTGACTGTCTGTGAGGAGTGTGGTGTGTTCTCTCTGTGTCTGCGTGGGTTTCCTCCGGGTGACTGACTGTGAGGAGTGTGGTGTGTTCTCTCTGTGTCTGTGTGGGTTTCCTCCAGGTGACTGTCTGTGAGGCGTGTGGTGTGTTCTCTCTGTGTCTGTGTGGGTTTCCTCCAGGTGACTGTCTGTGAGGAGTTTGGTGTGTTCTCCCTATGTCTCCGTGGGTTTCCTCCAGGTGACTGTCTGTGAGGAGTGTGGTGTTTTCTCCCTGTGTCTGCGTGGGTTTCCTCCAGGTGACTGTCTGTGAGGAGTGTGGTGTGTTCTCTTTGTGTCTGTGTGGGTTTCCTCCGGGTGACTGTCTGTGAGAAGTGTGGTGTGTTCTCTCTGTGTCTGCGTGGGTTTCCTCAATGTGCTCCGGTTTCCTCCCATGGTCCAAACATACGTTGGTAGGTGGACTGGCGAATCAAAAGTATTTGTAGGTGTGAGTGTGTGAGCAAATATGTGTGTTGCCCCGTGAACGACTGGCGCCCCCTCCAGGGTGTATTCCCGCCTTGCGCCCAGTGATTCCAGGGAGGCTCTGGACCACCACCGCGACCCTGAATTGGATAAGGGTTACAGATAATGAATGAAGGAATGCAGCAAACCCATGTAATGTTGGTGTACAACACTGTTATTTGATTCATGAATAGTTAATTGTGTTGCCTATAATAGAAATCTAACTCACATACATTTATTGTATAGGGCACTTAATCATTGCAAATCAGAGTTATTCTATTCTAAATGACTACTTTTATCATATGAGGATATACTCCTGGAGGGTCACAGCCCGGTGTATTGTAGTTGTCTCCTCACTCCATCACCCCTATTTCAGAAGGGGTTGTTAATGAGCTCATTAGCTGCATCAGATGTGTTGGGAGAAAAGGAATCTCTAAAATGTGCAGGGCCTAGCAGCGCTCCAGGACCAGGACCAGGACTGAAGCACTGCACTACACTAATGGGATGGTAATAATGATGGAAGTAATAATGACAATAATGAAAATCATGCCATGCATGTGCTGCTTCTTTTACAGACAAAATATCACAATCGGATACGAGTGTTTAAGACTATAAACCAATGACTGGAATACTGTTGAGAATCTGGTGTGTAGAATCTATCATATAGCTTTGAAGCTCAGCTAGTGGCAGCCCATCTTATTAAAGCACTTTGTGGTTTTTTTCCTGTCATTCGACTGTATTTGATGTCCTCACTCAAAATTCTGAAGAGCCTATTAGAGGCTACTGGCCGTTCTTCAACACACTCCATCTCTGTAGGTATTTTTGTCTGCGCCACCTCCTACACACTTTTGTTGTTGTTGTACCCCCCCTCCCCCCACCCCCCACCGATTCGGCCATCTGAAGCAGCGTGACATCTGAGAAATAAGAAAATATATCAAGACTTTTCTTTTCCTCTCTCACTCACACGTGGACCCACTGTATTTATATTAAACAGAAAATATGTAAAAATGTAGATGGAGGAGCAGTAACGTGCAGCTGTCTGTCCAGAGACACCCTTAAAAAAGATTAGATTGTGCTGCTACACAGTCATACTTCAAATTATACATCTACGGTTGATATAGGAAAACTAGGTAGTACTTTCAGGTTGCAGTTATAGCTTCAGATTCATTGTAATGCTCCACTGATCTTTTACAATGAGAACAGAGCCTCTGTTGTTACGTCTCTGGGCTCAGCGCTGAAGAAACTGCACTATGCAATCTTTGGAGGAGGGTAGGAACTTATGGTGTCAAAATAGGTTCTAAAGTTCTGAGAACCAAAAACAGAATCTATAACCGATAAATGACATAGCATTTGAGAAACCTGTCGTTAATATTGAGAGTTATAAAAACAGGTTTGTAAACAGAATATTTCTGTATATAATCCTCTAATATTGAGTGTAATATTCTTGAAGAATACGTCTTCGTTTTCATTCCGCCTTCTCTCAGTCTCACTGTCGCCTCCGGAAGTTTCTCGCTTTTGACGGGGGTCGGGATCTAGACAGTCATTGGCTGCTGAACTTAAGCCCCGCTCACCCATCTGATTTAGCACACCCCGCTACGTCAGCGAGAGCGCACCAATCTGACCCTGACTGGAAAAAGACAGACCGGCAAACACTGGTAACGTATCAAATATTTATTAACGATTGTCTTTTAGTAATTCACAGTTCGTCACAGAGGCTTAGAGTCACTTTGCAATCAGGGGTAGGGTGTGCAGAATCTGCTGGGTGGGCGGGGCTTAACTTTAGCAGCCAATAACTGTCTAGATCCTGACGCTGTCAAATTGAAAAGCAAGAAACTTCTGGAGGCGAGACTGAGAGAAGCACAACTGAGAAAAAGGGGAATGGAAGCAAACATGGATTCTTCAAGGAAATATTCTGTTTACAAACCTGTTTTTATAACTCTGAATATTAATGACAGTTTTCTCAATTATAAAATGACATTTATTGGTTATGGATTCTGTTTTTTGGCGCCATAGGAAACCACCCCCACAACCTTTATCTCAGGACAGTACAGGAAAGTGAATTAACCTCCACACCTGTAGAGGGAGCCCAGGAGAAATACAGTGTTCCACAGCTGGAGAAAATAAATAAAACTGCTAAGGTTCTGGCTCATTATATAGTTTATGTTTTGCACTAAACGTTAATAAAGGTATTATTCCCTGTAGGTGAAAGACAGGCTTAACATTCAACATGAAATGTCATTTCTCCAGGTGTATCCACATGTGCATGAGTGTTGTTTTCATGTACATTACCCCACTCTTTTAGTAATACACTTAAATTTCACTCAATAAACAATTCTAAACGACCCACAGCCTTCTGAGTAATTATCACTGCACTGACCAGAATCACAGTGATGATAAATAAAGGACACATTGTACAGCTTTACAAGGACAGAACACTGGAAGCAAATAATAGCAAACAAGAAGCAAGAGCTGATACACGCATCCCCCCTGTCCTTACAAAAAGACCTGGAAATGGCCATCTGTGTGATTTGGTACAGCGCTCTCTCTACACATCAGTGTGTATTTGTGTGTGAGCTTGCTGAAGAAAAGCAGAGCCTTCAGGAGGCTCCCTCTCTATAGGTCTGACTCAGTCCATGAGGATGACTCAGGACCAAATGTGCTTTATTTCAAGAAGACTCCACCCCCTTGAAAAGTACAGAGCCATAGTATTAATCATTCTCTGTGGAACTGTATGTAAGACGCATCTAATGCAGTTTAAAGCTATAATACAGTCAACGATCACAGGATTAGGAACACCTACCTTGTATCTACACTCACTGTCCATGTTATCACTGGTCATACAGGAGCACTCTGTACAGATTGTACACCACATGTTTATCTGCATACTTTAAACGGTCAGCACCCCACAGAGCAGCTATGGTTTAGTGTGGTGGATCATCATCAGCGCTCCAGTGACACTGACGTGGTGGTGGTGTGTTAGTGTGTGTTGCCTTGGTGCTAGTAGATCAGACACAGCCGTGCTTCTGGGCTTTCAAAACCCTATGTCCCCTCATTGTTCCCTCTGTTAAACACACCTACCTCACTGCTCCACCTTATAAATGTAGAGTCAGAGACCGTAGCTCTCAGTTTTAGTTTTAGGCGTCTAGTCCTTTATCAGTGGACACGGGCTGGTGGACTATTTCTGGATGGTGGACTATTCTCAGTCCAGCAGTGATGCTGCAAGCTTTAAGAACTCTAGCAGCACTGCTGTGTCTGATCCACTCATACCAGCACAATTTACCATGATGCTGTGTGACGCACGTGGCTGGGTTTAAAGGCTATGCTGATTAATACAGAAGCATGTATTAGTTAATAAATACTGAACAAAGCCAGCATCATTTATGCACCATAAAACCTATAGATAATGGTTAGTGATTAGAAGGAAATATGAAAACGAGTGATCAGTGGCTTTGACAGAAACAGTTTGAGATGACTCTGACATTTTATATGAAGCCAGTTGGTGGAGTATTGCTTCTTTAAAACTTTTCAGCTGCATTTGCAGGATTTGGAGTAAATAGAAAATATACGCACACGTGACTTTTCCTCTAACTATTGTTCTAAGGGCAACAGGGGATCTTGTATCACCATTAATTGCTGACTCAGTAACCATTGTTGTGAGTCACTACCAAACCAAACTTGTCTCCAGACTGCTTCAGGAGCACTCACTGTTACATAAATATAGGTCAGACACTAGGCTGTACACGGCTTTATTCTGTGAGAAATCTCCCTGTTTGTGCTAAACTCACAAAGAGAGTTTCTACTTCAGTGGAGCTGTAATAAGTCCTGGCTCACCACTGTGAACATGTAAATATGTTTAAATAAGTAGGTTTTCCAGAGCCTGGGCTTTTAAATCTTTATGATCTGAATCTGGTGTACAGTTATGTAACTCCTTCGTTTACGAGGAATAAACAGCTGCATTCTGGTTGCAACTTTGTGTTTTGTCACCAAATCCATCTATAGAAAGAGAATAAGTAGAGGCTGGGCATTAACCCCTGGCTGATTCCCAAATGCTGAGGCTTCCTGGGACATTAAGAAATGTGAGTAAATCAAATCCCACCGTGTCCAGTGAACTGGCTCAGTAGAACTCTGAACATGCGCCAGTGGGAGGATAAAACTCTAATGGAGAGTCAAGAAGGCCCCAGCAAAGCAGAGAAAGACAAGTAAAAAAAAACAGGCCTGGACTCCATATTGGATCCAGACGCTGAAAGGCCTGTGGGGCCGGGAAGATAAACAAGAGGAACCCCACAGCTGGTGGCCATTATGGATCGGAGCCATGGGGAGAGCAAGGCGGCTGCTAACTGTTCCCTTCATCTATTTGTTACTAAACAAGACCCCCAAAACACGGAGCAGAACCCGGTAACCTGCTTTATAATCTACTTCATAAGACACACTGCATGAGCAACTGTTTACAAATTGTTGGAGCTGCTAATGTGGTTTCTATTAGAGCGCTGCATACTGTTAGTACCAACAGTGGGTATAAGTTACATACGTGGAAGCAGTGTGAAACCGGTCATTTAAATCAGGTCTTTGTCCATTCCTAAACATAACAGTTACTAACATCAAAGAAACACACTTTAGGCATTCAAAAGCTTTAACTCTGTTTGGTGTGAGGGTAAAAGTGTAAGTCAGTGCCACACAAACACAAACCAGGCTGCATTACACAGGCAAAAACAAGGCAGACAAAACAACAGCACACAAGGACAATGGGAACAACAATAAACCACAGAGACACTGACGGATCTTAAAGGGAACATGTACAATTGTGGGGAACTGCTGTTCTATTATGGGACGATGTGTTTGTGGAGAAAAACATCCGTTTGTACACGGCTGAAGCGCAACTTTAAATGTATTCACTGTTTGAATCACCACAGAAACTAATTTCTAGCTCTTTTTTTTTTGTTGTGTAGCACTTCCGCTCTGTTTACTAGGGCTGCACCGATACCTCTTTTTCCCTTCTGATACGATTTTTCATGTTCAAGTATCTGCCGATACCGAGTATCGATACCAACTCTATCTTAGCTACTAGAGAGATGCCTATAAATCCAGATATTTATATTGCTTTAGTTAGATTTTATTTTGTTAAAGCAGTACTCTGTATCACTAATAAGATGTAAGAAGTTTGAATGAACAACATTTACTTCATTAACAAAACTGCACATTAAAAATGTAAAGCCATGAGAAGAATCAATATTTCAGTGCAGTAACAAGTACAAGTGGCGTCCACTGCAGCGCTGTTAATAGAATGTCACTGATTTGTCTGACACTGATGAACACAGCAGAAACAGCCAAAGATTAAATACAATGAACGATGGTTATATCGACTATTACCTACACCCAAGGTGCTGCCCCTCCAAACCAACAGAGGGCGCTGTCTCCTGAGTATTAAGCCCTATTTAAGCTTCTGTGTTGAACCTATGCTGCAGGCAGCGTGGCCTGATGTGCATGCAGAAATTTAACTCACTGCGTCTACGCAGACCACAGCGACGATGTGACAGTGTGTCTGCAGATGAACTAGCATGGTTGACGTTGCTCAAGTCATGAAGTCCAAAAATATTAACTACTTTACACTACACTCCCTAAATAGTGCACTTTAAAGATTCGTAAAGCTAACACCAGTACATTGTGTACTGTATAGGGTTGAAAACGATGTGAAATAAGCCCTAGTGGTTTGGTGGTGAAATTGCAGAGTGACGCAGACACCAGCACACGATTATAATCTTTCACAGTGGCGTAGGACATTCATGCATAACAGTTTTTACTCATTTAGGGACTCTAGGCAAGATTCTGGGTTTTTTCTGCTCTTGGGGCTCCCCCTAATGCAACTGATATTAGTAGAGAGGGAGGGGAAGGAAAGGGGTTTATTTCACAAAGAAATAATGTACTTTTCATAAAGTAGTGGAGTAAAAAGTTAGATATTTGGCTTTGAAATGTAGTGAAGTTAAAGTAAAATGTCGCCCAAAATGGAAATATTTCAGTAAAGTACAGATATACGAAAAAAATACTTAAGTACATGTAAGAAATTACAGAGAGAGAGAGAGAGAGAGAGAGCGAGAGAGGAAGCCTAGCATACAGAACCGAGCCACTTTAGTTTGTACTCCAGCATGTAAACAGACTGTAGCATTAGCAACATCTGAAATTAATAAAAAGTGTTCTTTTATTTCAATTGTGAATGTTGCCTTTAAATAATGAGACAATATGGAGTCACATGACAAACAGCTCAAACGTGAAGGGTGTGGTTAACACTGCGATGGCAAAGTTAACTACTTTCTTCACCATCTACTGGCTGCTTTGGGCATGTCACTTTGGAGTCACATGTTTTGTGCGAATGAGAGTGTGTGGTGCTTTATTATTATTAAGTTTGCCTTCAGCCAATGATTTTATCTCCTGCTGAATGTTCAGACCGGATTTGATTTAATTATTTTTCTCAACTAGTGTATGTTCCTTCCATATTTAAATATTGACTAAATTAAAAGATTCAACCAATTTTAGTGCTTCCTGCTTCATTAAAAAAAGAGTTAATAGCCCCCAATAGTAGTGCAAACATTTCCAGACATCTTCCTCCATGCCTTGTTTAGTTGTAATCGTACAGGGACATACAGAGGCAGGGAAACATGAAACAGAGGTTATCAGTATCTCCTCTATATTCTCAGCTTAGCTTGTGACTTGTGTTGTAGCATGTAAGACACTGTCTGCATAAAGTTGGAGGAGTTATTTTTGTGAACACATTACCACATTAAAACAAACTCTGAATAAAATAAAATCTGACAATCTGATATTCTGTCAAACCATTTCTTTAAAGACACCTTCTGGCCATTCATTAAATCCCCCCCAATATCACTTCTCTTTACAACGACAAATTCAGAAGTTAACTCCAGGGGAAAAATCCTCTAATGCCTTAGAAGTCAGTTTGCATTATTACAATATGCACAGATCTATGAATATTCAATTAGCCCCGAGCCTCTACCTCCATTTATAACTCCACTGGGTGATTACAGCTTGACAGGAATTAGTTGTTTAGGTTTGTGATGTAAGAAAGCCTGACTGTCTGAAGTCACCCATTTGAGACTATTTTTAGAACACAGTTGAAATGCTCATCCATGGTGTTGACTGTTTATTTCATGTATAAGACGTATTCTAGCAAATAAACCTCACACACACGTTAACAAGCTTTTGTTTTTAACCTTAGTTGGTCTTTAAGGTACGTACTCTCTGTTCTTAACACTTTGTCTGAGGTGTAAACAGGCTTTAGTACTAACACCAGGTCAATGTCTCAAACTCAATATCCAAGAGCACGTTTTTATTACTAATGAAATGTGTAGATGAACTGAGGTGTTACTGCAGCACATAAACTCTGATGAGTCAGAGAAGTGCTGACCTTTCATCATGTGTTTGCTGAGGTTGGACCGGTTTGTCTTGGAAGACGTGATAAGTCTCAGAAACAGAGGCTTTAAATCAGACCCTAGAGGCACTCTCCTCTTTTCTTTTACCTTTCCTGTGAGTGAAACCTGTGAGTGTGGCTTATAGTCAAACGAGAATAACAGGCCTCACCTCATCAATTTCATCTTTCTGATTCTTACCGGTTCTTCCTCACAATTTGCTGATAGTTCTTTTGGAGCTGAACTGAATGTTATCTCTAGCTCATGATCCTATTCAAACGGCAAATTCTCTTGAACCATTTCAGCTATCTGTCTGAAACACAGCTCTGCTCCTATCACAAATGTAGTGCATCAAACGTTGCCTAAATGTTTGTGAAAACTATAAACAGACTTCACACAGATTTACTGAGACTCTGCTGATTTGTATTTTTGTTTTTTCGCTTGGTCATTCACACTATGTTTTTAACACATATCTTATGTCAGTCTAAACAGGCCATGCTCATGAACTGACCCACATTAGCACAGGGACAGCATTTCAACTGACAACTGGCTCACGATATACCTTTCCTTAAGGCCAATAGTTTTGACATCAAAGTGAGATGTGCACATTGTGTGACAAAGACAAACAGCAGACAATAAAACATTCATCTTCCAGTTAATGACAGGAACCCAGACACAAGTTTTGACTGAAAACCTATTTGTTTAGTGAAGCTTTTAGAAGTTAAACTTTCACCTTGGATAAAGGCTGTAGATTCAAGGGTTCATTCGCACAGGGAATTATAATCAACTGCTCACATGTGATCACCAGAGTTTGATGACCATGGGGCAGTGGGATGACAGTGTTTCACAGTTCTCTCTCGTCTGTGTTACCTTGTGGTTCTTCCCCTTTAAATCTGGGTCTTGTATTTAGATCTGACAGAGTCACTCACCACACTCTGACAATATTAATTAATTAATTAATTCATTATCTGTAAGAGCTTATCCAGTTCAGGGGCACAGTGGGTCTGGAGGAAACCCACGCAGACACAGGGAGAACACACCACATTCAGAACTAACTTTTAGTTCTGATTCTAAACAAAACGGGAAAAAAGGCTGATTCTGGCTGTTTGGATAGATTGGGAAAGATAAGGAGAAAACTGATTTTCTTTTGTTTTTTGGTCAAATCAGCCGTTTAACAAGTTGATTTCTGGTGCAACAGCAAAGTACAATGTACACAAGAATAACACTGTACAGCTAAATCACTGTGGCATTTCAGGAGCTTAAAAACAGCCCAGATTGGTCCATTCTGACTTCTCAGGAGAGACTAAGCAGAGACTCTCATTTTGTTCTGAGGTTGAAGGCATTTGGACAGAGATGCAAACTGGACCCATGCCTTCTTTCCCCCTTACTCAGCATGTTTCTTCCAGCCACTGCTGAGAAACTGGAGGTTTTAGATTCTGAATTGTCAGTGTATTGCCAGGGGGTGGGAGGGAACAGAGCTTTCCTCTGTATTCTCCAGCATTCCACAATTCACTGCTGCTTCTGTTTGCGCTCTTGTAACTAGGAACCATAAGTGAGTGCTCCTAATGGGGGAAACTAATTTAGCACATTGTCCTCTTCCACACCCCGTGTGTTGGAGGGTGTACTTCCTCCGCTGACCCGCTCCCTGTGGTGCTGCCTCTGGCCTCAGAAGTCAAGGCAGGGATGGGCTGCCCTGAACAAGCTGAATACTACATGTACAGCACGTCCTTAAATATCATGTCACAACGAGGCTTTGTACGTGAACGTGAGAGGAAAGTGGCCAGTATCTGTTTGGAGAATGTGTGTGTGTGTGTGTTTGCTTTTTTAGAACACGGACGCCATGCTGCCGGTGAAATGAGATCGACACTTGTGAATAATTCACGTTTGGACTCTAGGATATCTAGAATGGGACCGCTGTTACGCTTTCAAGGCAAAGGATGAGAAATTGGGTGGTTGCTCTATGATAACAGTCTGTTTGTGGGTCACACTAATGTATTCGCTACATATTTACCAACAACACACAAATACAGATGAACGACACCCCAGAATCATCCAGGGTTGGACAGAGCGTACGTCTATGTTTCCTCAGGAGGAAGGCCATGCCTGCACCGTTACCAGGAGAGGCTTTGTACCGGACAGAAACAGCCTGTTGTCAACTACAAAGCATCACTCCGTCATGTTCTGCAAGTTCTTTTGGGTACCTTTGTGAACAAACTGCATTTTTGATGTCTTTAGCCTCAAGGGACAGGAAGTGTTGGAGCAACAGCTGCGGAACTGGAGCGCCAAGTTCCATCTGGCCCCGAGTCGGGTGAGGCCTCAGGAGCCAAGAGACCGCAAAAAGGATCAGTAGGCCATCGAGAGAGTGTGTCACACTCCCTGGACCTGTAACCTGCTTTCAGCCACTGAGAATGTAGGCCGAGAAAAGCCTCTCTCTCCAATACCAGCGACATCCACAGAAAAACAAGGCAGTGGCACAGTTCTGGTGCAATGCTGGGCACGTATACAACAGTGAGCAATACGGTCTGAAACTAGTCTCAAAATACACCAGGATATGAAATGAAATAATATCAAAGACAACAAACAACCGATTGTCTGAGCAACCAAAAAAAAAACAGGTTTACATTCCACTTAAACCTAACCCCACCTGTTTGATTGGTTCTGAAACAAATGATAGGCTTCAGCAGGTTTCGTCCATTTGGGCAGAAATTAAAACACAATGGCCTGGTTACTGAGAACAGAGCACTGTTCCTACGCTTAAAGAAGATCTTAAATACAGTTTGTTTTAAAGCTTGTAGTGTGACATTCGAGATTTCAAAAGTCATAGCTGATATTATAACAAAATCACACAAATCTACCAAGTCAGAATGTCCTCAGTCAGTTAGCACTCATCTGTAACAGTAGCTAACACAAGGAGAATGAGATGTGTGTTTGGAGAGCACTAACTGCCCAGTCTCATTTTAACAAACACCAGCACTGGCTAACATCGTGATCAAAGAGAGAGAGCTACTGACACATACAGCAGAGACATCATCACTAGCCCCAAGACCTTCTAAAACAGAGCCAACACTCTGTGAAATTATAACGTTTGTTGTACTACAGGACAATATCGGAAAATAAGTGTAGAAACTGGTGAAAGATCGGGCGATTCTGTACCATTTTTGACAGGCCGAATCAGCACATGACACGTGTAATGGATTATTAATCTCTGAAAGAAAGCTGTAGAAGACAAGCAGAAAACCGTTTGTTAGTCCGACTTTAAACACTGAGGCACTGCAGGGAATTTGGATTTTCTCACTGAAAAAGTGACTCACTCCTTTTCTGCGGACACATTCAGAGATGTTCAGTACTGGACACTGGAATTACAACAGCAGCTAGTGGACTTCACATTGTGTCAACACACTGTAGTGAATGTGTAAAAGCCTATATCAACCATAACATTCTGATCTCTTCCTTAGCTCCTTGTGTGTACACTCATTGTCCATTTATTCAGCTCCACTGACCACACAGCAGCACTTTATAGATCTACAATTACAGAACGTAGTCCGTCTGTATGCTTTGTTTACCCAATTTCACAGTGTTCTTCACTGTTCAGTGAACTGGACTATTCTTAGCGCTGCAGTGACACTGAGGTGTTTAAAAGCTCCAGCAGCACTGCTGAGTCTGATCCACTCGCACTAGCAATCTTCCCTAAACGTATATTTAAAAGGAAAGGCGATGGAACACAGTATTAAACAGGGCTTTGTCTCTGTGTTGCTGGCAATACATGAGTTTATATTTACAAAAAAATAGTTAAACATTGAAAATATTATCTTTGTACATTTGTAAAAGCCTCAAGAGAATGGACACACAGATGGATCACAGATTCTTGTTTTTACCGCGTTTTACAAAATGCCCAAATTTTCTGTAAATGAATATAAGCCCCATTAATGAAAATGGCAGAAATGTTTGCCTGTTTCACCAGGAATAACAGGAACACTTTGGCAGTGTATCAGAGTACTTTAATCTACATCTGTATTATCAGGGTAAGTATCTGCCAAATGCCTGAAATATAAACCAACATTTTCTGTGTCCGAGATTCACACTGGGGTCTAAAGGACAAAACAAAAGCTTCCAAGTATTAGATTAGATAAGGAAATAAATACCAACTTCACAAATATTCAACAATTCATTTTTGGGACAGCAACAAGAAGAAAAGATAAAGACTCACTGAGATACATCAAAAGAAGGAAGTTATAATCTTACACTGATAACTGACTGACTCTTCCACAGACACAGCTGTATTGTATATGTGTGAGCACAGAAGTATGACTGCAGACCATGTCGAGGTCCACATGTCAGAAACCTCTGAGCTACGTGCTGCCCCTGCTGTTTCTTCGCTTCCTGAAGATATGGAGTGAACACAGCGTGGAAAGATAAAGAGAGAGGAAAATAGATGAAAAAAGGAACGTCATGTTACATGATGGATGGGAAGAGAGAGGCTGTGGACTACAAACAATGTAAAACACCAGACAAAGCACTGTTATTGATTCCAGCTTGAACTATTTCCCACATCTGGAAAGGTGCATGAGATTACAGTGATGACTCCCCACAGGCGTAGAGGGTCAGCTGAATCACAAAATGGCAGATCGGACCTCCGGAAAACCAGGAGTGATTCCTAGGACACTCTTTAAAAACTCATCTGAGATCTTATTGAGCAAGTGTTGCTCTAGTTTGGCTCAAGAGACAATGTTGGTTCTTCTAAAACCGCTTTAGATGAAAAGGAGACATGAGAAACGTAGCTGTGTAGGCAAAGAAAAAAACGATAAATGATTACCATCACCAAAACTAAGAAAGCCCTTCCTCGGTGTGTGTATCATCCACAGGGAAAACGTGTTCGGCTGTGCCTTCTATGGAACATCCATCCTGGACCCGGGAGGCTGTCATACATTATCTATGGAGCTCACTGTCTGATTGATGGGTCTATAGTTGTTCACCCAAGCATGATATTGACCTTGTGTGCAAAAAAACACAGGTTACAGGACACTGACAGACAGGGCTCTCACTGAGACACTGACTGAATTTGTAAAAATCACTATTCATTTACTGATTTTATGCAAATCTAATTTAGACACTAGTGTTCCGGCACACATACAGATCTTTTGTTGTTGGCTGTTGTCATATTCAACATTACCAGCAGGTACAACAGCACATTAACCAGGTTTCCTTCAGCCGTTGAGCTGTGTTGTCTGAACATGTGCAGTGCTGCAGACTGATATAACACCTATATAAAAAGCCATTGATAATACATGTTTAATTTGGGATATACTTAGGATTCACATATCACATAAAAGTCAGGGAAGTTGTCTTACTAGGCCTTCGTTTCTTACTAGACTAATTAACATTTGCATGCGTATAACTGATAGTAAACCACAACTTTTCCTTTTATTGTACTTAATTTATTTGATGAAGATTATGTTTTATTGTGTTTTTAGATTATGACCGACCGACCGACCGACCGACAGACAGAGAGACAGACAAACAGACAGATAGATAGATAGATAGACAGATAGATTTCTTTCCAATGTGCTTGTAATAAATCCACGTGGGATAAAAGAAAATACCATTAATTGCCCAACTGATAATTACAAATACAATCCAAAAAATTACTAACAGTCATCAATGAAACATGAGATCTTTCCTGTTTACTCTCCATAGACAATGCTGCTAAGCACAAGTAACAATCAATTCAGGCAAAACAAGAAAGTTGGGTGCCCTTCGCTATTCAAACCCCAGCAACAAACAGAACTCTCATTTGTTTGATCTGCAATGACTCATATTTCATTCACTTTAAACTAAATGGAAATGAATAAAGTCAATTAAGGATCCAGAAGCTCGGCATTCCAAAGATGCTGTGTCACGTTCAGCAGACAATACACTCACCTCAGATCATTCACAGAGGATTAAGAGGAATGTAAAGACCTCTCAACATTCATTTAATAAATCCAACATATAAAATGAGCCATAAAGCACTAGCAGATTTGCAATGGCGGAGGTCAATGACAACACAAAAAGATAATGAGATTACACTGAGAAGATACTTTCTCTAGACACACACTTGAAGGCTTCATGATTTTACACTTTTTAATAAAATTCAGACAATGTTTCCTCACCATTTGCTAGTTCTCTGATCAGTCTGAATGCTGGAAAACGTCCACCAGTCCTGGTTCAGTAAACTGGGAATCAAAGTAAGGGTCTCAATCCAAACTGGCTTAGGCTTTCTTTCAGCTGGCATCTGAACGGTGGAGACACCTCCAAACATTTAAAAGCATGACAAGAGAGGTGGAACTGACTCCAAATCCGGGAGGCTGCTAACCTCATGAAATTAAACTCAAACCGAACGTGCCACAAAATTAAACAGCTCCAGTTAAAGATGCTTTTCTGTTAGTTGAAGTTAATCTTCAACCATAACAGATTCTGAATGAACACAGAGGAGAGTGAGGACATACGTTCTCCAGAAATGACTACGTTGCCTTCAAGTTTTCAAGCAATGAACAAGACATAGAAACATCAGGTTTAATTCACATAGTTAATAAATGAATTGACATTGTGTGGACGCTTGTTTGTTCAGTGTAAATTGTGCTCAGGCAGAATAAGTGAATGAGCTGGCTCAGATGTATCAGCACACTTATTCAGCTAGAAGCACATCTAAGCACCTTAAGCCTTCCACTCTCAGTTCACTGCTTTAAATCCCATATGAGCCGAAGAAACTCTGCAGCGTGCAAGAAACAAGTCGATCCACTGCTGACAACAACAGGCAGCGTTTAACACTAATTAACCCATATCTGATGCACCACCTTTCTCCAGCGTTGCTTTGCGTAATGAAGCGATGGAGAAGAAGAGGTGTTTAAGGGCAGGAATTAAGGAGGGGGCAGAGGGAGAGAAAGACAGAACTGCTGGTTAATCAGAAGGCCACGCTCTCCTACAGGTCACTGTGGGCTGCAGGACAACATTGATCTAACATGGCCCAGTGTAGAGCAAGTGTTTTCAACCTTTTTGAACATGTGCCCTCTCAGTGTGTCTGTGAAGTTTCTATTTCGTTGACGAAACTCTGGGTATTAAAGTCTGCAAGCCTGAGTGAGCCCGGTGTGTGCAGGCAGCAAGCCACTGACACTGCTGTCATGCATCACTAACCCACAGCAAAGAACGTTTTCCACCTATTTAGAACCAGTGGGGTTCCCATTCTTGAACGTAATTTGGGATCGTTCAGAACGTTTCTACCAACATGTGTAAGTTTGTTCCCGAACCAGAAAAATGTGTTATGAGCTGTAACCAACATATAATAGGTTTTTCAGCGCAAACTGTCATGGTGTCCGTGGATGGGCCGAGCTAAAGAAGCTCCAGAAAGAGCACAGAGCCTCAGACAAAGCATTATCTCACAGTGGAGCTGGACGCAGTCATTTACAGAGTGTTATATTGTCCTCGATGGAGTGGTGGGTGAAAGAACAGTGAACCAGACGGGTTCTGTGTACATTTTCTTTTTGAAATGGGAAATAGAAAAAGGAAAATGCTGCAATTGTGCGTTTCCTGGGACTGTGTTCAGAGCCACACGAGGCACATTGGCTACTCAACTGTCCATAAGTGCAACAGGACCTTACACTTATATTTGGATTTTAACAGACAGAACTCATCGTTTACAGCTATGTATCATTATTCCACTGTGATATGACCCTGCTGTAAACCATGACTGTCATTTTTATTTCTGACCCTGGCTCTGGCACTTTATTCAGCCACAGCGACGCTGGAACTAAACACCTCATGTTTTATTGTCAGTCATATCATAATAAGCCAACCGACAAAAGTTGTTCTTTGCTATTTTCAACTGCATCCACTTTTCCTGACAGTTCTTCCAAATGAAAGCAGTAACTGCAGTGCTATTGGCAGGAGTCTAGTGGGTGACGAAATAATTGCTAAGGACCAGGAAAGGGACACCTCAGTATTATTATTTATCTGTTGAGTGTTTGTGCCCCGTCATCCCCGGACAGGTCGAGGTGAAAAGCCCCTGGTGTATAGCACTAATATGAAAACAAACTAATTAAAAAAGCATTAAATACATGGTTGCGTTTCACCCGCACACCACCGATTTTTAAAATTCCAAATGTTCCCAGGGCAAATAAGCAGACCTCACGTGTGTGTGTACATGTGTACACATGTGCAAAGAATGTAAGCCTAAAGACAGCTGATATATGGGCACATATGTTTCCTTTTGGGGCACATGCTAAAAGACTGTGCGTGCTGTTTTTAAAAGACTACGAATATGAACAGCATGCCCCAGGCCTAGTAAATCAACCTAATTCACAGCTAACCATCACGCTGCATTCAGCCAGCACTGCAGACCAATACAATAAGACTATAACTGAAAACATCAGTAACTTTTATGGCTTTGTTGTCCCAGCAAGTGTGAACTAAACAATACCACCCTTCTAAGATATAATATATCTGAATACATACAACATCCTTTCAGTATCTGCTATCTGCTTTGTAATTACTGTTACATTTACAAGAGTGAAGACCAGGAGAGGACCTGAACGAGCACACAGCGTCCCTGCAGTTAACTCCCCATGAAACTCTACAGAAACACCTGCACCTGCAGACTTCACCTGGGGTCTTTACTAGGGGCTATTGGGATAAAGTCCAGAACAAATCTGGGTTCCTGTGCATGTTTGAAAGGTTCTCCGTGTCAGTTCATGTGAGAACGGAGCTCCAGAGTTTCCCCTGGATGCACTGCAAGGATGCCTCTTCATGCCTAAACACATTTCCAGCTGCGAAAACGCACCTGACACAGAAAATCTGCTGTTATGCTCTACATGTGTGAAAGGACTACTCCGGGACATCGCTGGACCTGATACTGGAGACTTTCTCTGGACTTCTATGTAAAAGAGGCTTAAGTCATATGCAGTGTGCTGCAAACCTAACATTTCCAGGTTGAAATTAAAAAACTGCCTAAAACAGAAGCGTAACTTTTTTAGTGCACAGACAACTATACAACACATTATTATAGTTTTTAAAGATGATTTTTCATAACACGCATTTGAGAGGGGTTTTAAATCCTGTAATATTTAGTTATGAGAAATATCAGACTGCTGTTTTGTTTGTTTGCTTGTGTTTTTTTTTTTTTTTGACGGCCTTGTCAGTGTGTATATGTAAGTTGTTGCTGACACGCTTGTCGACCCACGCCCCTGTTATCAGTAAGGCACACACACCCCTCCACTCTGCCCAGCCACTATTTAACTCCCTGGGGTCTAACCGAGGCTGTTTCAGAAGGGAACACACACACGTGCACACACTCACGTAAACGAGGGGCCTCCAGTGCAGTTTTGCGTAACAGTGATGGAGAGTCTGACACTGGACTTTCTACAGCCCTCTTACCCCCCACCAGGAAACGTGAGCGGGGCAAACAGGATGTAATGTAATCAGAGTTGGGGGCTAGAGTGGAAAGACTCACACACACAAAGAATGATACAAATCACTTTGTTACACACTGTTGTCACAGAATCTCCACTGCTACGTGATGGACGTTGGTTCTGTAGATAAGAGAGCGCCATCACAGACCTCGAAACCTTTGATGTGCTAAATTAAACAGGATAATCAGGTAATCAAGGTGTGCTGTATAGGGCTCTGAAATAGACGTACAGCAGTTATAAGTTACCGTGTTTAATAACCACCTCTAGTAATGGTAAAAACTACAACAAAAAAGGTTTATTTCTTAAATTATTTATTGAATATGAAAAATACTGATGTTTAAACATCACCAGTTTTGAAGAAAAATTACAGTTGAACCCTTTTATATTCAACTACACAGTTACTGTCACACTCACGTCCCGTCTGGTCCGTTTTCTCAGCACATGGCTCTGTTTTGTTATTTTCCATGTCTCTGCCTTTGTCTCCGCCTCTTTTACGTCACCCTCGTTATTTGTCTCAGGTGCGTCTCGTCTGTGTTGTGCATTTAAGCTCTCTCGTCTCACTTCCTCTGGTCGTTCATTGTTCTTTGTTCCGTGTTCATTATTCTTCGTATGGTTTGTAATGTTCCTTGTTCGTGTGCATTGTTCCCATGTTGTTCTTGTTGGTTTCCGATTCTTGTCCCTAGTCCTGTTGTTTCTGGTTCCCGTTCTTAGTGTTTGCCCTCAAGTTCGTTTATGTTTGTTTTGTTAAGTTCTCGTAAATAAAGTCTGTGTTCTAAGCGTTTGCGTCCGCCCTCCATCAGTCCGCACCCCTCGCCCCTAACAGTTACAGACACAAGCCTATGGAGAAACCTGTTTTTACAAAAGAATAATAAATAATAATAATAATAGAGTGTTAGCCATGGTAGCTGCACACTGTCTGCAAGTGCTTTTAGTCCGTATTATAGTTTGAAACAGTCAGTCCAAGTCTGGTGGTGGGGGCAGTAGCTGTACTTGATTTCAACTGTGATGTGTCAAAATTCAAACCCAAAACACAAACCTAATTTGACCATGGCTTTATAAGTCCCTGCTTAACTACTATTCTGCTATTCTTAACTA
Organism: Hoplias malabaricus; assembly: GCF_029633855.1. Classification (NCBI taxonomy): domain Eukaryota; kingdom Metazoa; phylum Chordata; class Actinopteri; order Characiformes; family Erythrinidae; genus Hoplias; species Hoplias malabaricus. Next base: position 37,427,648 of record NC_089812.1, on the reverse strand, counting down.
TACTATTCTGTATCCATACTGTGGATACAGCATGACTTAAACGCGATAACTGAAACAGCCCTATGATTTATCGCCACTGACTTGCACAATGTTGGAGACTGACCTGTTGATTGGCGACCACTGTTCCATGGCATAGCTCTGAAGAATGCTTTTGCATGTTTATTTTAGGAGTGTATTAGTGCAGTGTCTGTACAGTTCTGCTAATGCACTCAAAGATTAGAAATAAATAAAGCAAAGACGGCACAAATGTGTGGCATAAAACACTGTTAAATCTGTGGTAAAATTTCACTTATTTATTATGATGTTCTTTTAATGGTACCTTTTTTACAAAAGGGTTTCCACAGAAAACTAATTGTACATCTGCTTCCCACCAGGCAAAGCTCTTAACAAATCAATTTACAGAGTGCAAGCTTCATTTAAAAAGACTCACATGGTGTAATATTGCATTGAACTTCCCATATTTCTCAAAACCATGCTGTATCAATTACCCTGAATTCTCAACAGCTTGCAAAACAGACACAAGTTCACATCAGACGTCAACCCAGCTATACAAAACCAGCTGGGTATCTGAGACGGGTTCCAGAGGAGCTAATAAATTCCACTGGGTGAACTCTGCCCTCTGTGGCAGTTGTTTGAATAAAGGACCACACTGGATTTAAAACTGAACAGACATCACAGAGGTGTTAGGAGATGCTAACGGAGTGTTTCAAGGTGAAGCTGATTAAGAACTGAGTCCACAGGCCTGAGAACCTGAGAAAGTAGGTTTCTCATGTTATGCACGCTGGCAGGTTGTCTCTGTCAGATATAATCTTCAGTGTCCATTTGAAAAAGGAAAAATGCAATGATAGCACATCGGTCGTGGAGACTGCCAACAAGTCCGATCATAAATAAAGCTGCATTTCATTATGAGTCTCGTGGAAGCTCATTTCAATGCACATGTCTCCCTCTCACTCTCAGCTTTCATGACTAGGCTAGGCTAGGAGTGAATGAGTGGGCAGTGAAGACTCCCCTGATGTGCACAAAGCCTACGCTGCTTGACCCGGATTGTTACATCATGGTCATGTTGGAGGAGCTTTGGAAATGTTCTGTGGGCTAGTGGAGCTTTGGCTACAGCTCATTTAGAGGCCGGCAGTACTGGTGATGATGATGAGGAGGAGGAAGAGGAGTATGTTGAGCAACATTTCTGTCTCTGCTGGGGCTGAATCATTCAAGCCAACAATTTTGAAGAGGGGCCCAGAAAACTAAAGCCCATTGCAGCATGGTGGCGTGAGAAATGAACAGGGCCAAGTGTTCTTTCACACAATGCTAATGCACCACTTGTGCATGTCTATCAAAAACTGTTTACACCACATCGGATGTGGGGTGTGTCTCTTTTTTCCTCATTTAAAGGATGATGAAGAATTAATTGAATTTAATGTTCAAAAGTGACCATTTTCCCAAGGAACTGCAGTGTGGAGCTATGACTATAATCAAAACTGCATGAGCAAAGAAAAATCACTGCTATTTTAAACATATATCTGCTAACATTCCAACTGGATTTTGGAGATATTAGCAGTTCCAGTTCACACATTCATTTATTCATCCATTATCTGTAACCCTTATCCTGTTCAGGGTCGCGGTGGGTCCAGAGCATACCTGGAATCATTGGGCGCAAGGCAGGAACACACCCTGGAGTGGGCGCCAGTCCTTCACGGGGCAACACACACATTCACTCACACACTCACACAGACTCACAGACAGTCACCCGGAGGAAACCCACGCAGACACAGAGAGAACACACCACACTCCTCACAGACAGTCACCCGGAGGAAACCCACGCAGACACAGGGAGAACACACCACACTCCTCACAGACAGTCACCCGGAGGAAACCCACGCAGACACAGAGCAAACACACCACACTCCTCACAGACAGTCACCCGGAGGAAACCCACGCAGACACAGGGAGAACACACCACACTCCTCACAGACAGTCACCCGGAGGAAACCCACGCAGACACAGAGAGAACACACCATACTCCTCACAGACAGTCACCCGGAGGAAACCCACGCAGACACAGGGAGAACACACCACACTCCTCGCAGACAGTCACCCAGAGGAAACCCACGCAGACACAGAGAGAACACACCACACTCCTCGCAGACAGTCACCCAGAGGAAACCCACGCAGACACAGGGAGAACACACCACACTCCTCACAGACAGTCACCCGGAGGAAACCCACGCAGACACAGGGAGAACACACCACACTCCTCGCAGACAGTCACCCAGAGGAAACCCACGCAGACACAGGGAGAACACACCACACTCCTCACAGACAGTCACCCGGAGGAAACCCAGTTCACACATGAACATTTTTTTAAGCTTGTGACAATCATTCCATAGCTTCTAAAAGCTGTGTATATACTGTCTGTCTTGGTGTATCTGGTGTATCTATCTACCTGTATAATACAGTACATTAAGACTAGTACATTTAACTACCACTACTAGTTGAGGAAGAACCCATATACAGCCAATAAATAAATAAACGAATATTTGAATCTCAAAATGAAAAACCAAATATCTACACAATGAAAGAAAACACAAAAAGCTGAACCCTTGTCCTAGGTCTGTTTGTGGAAACTGAATTGTGTAGGAATTACTGATAAACCCCTTTGACTGTTTAAATTAAAAAGCACACTTGATACTGAAAGGGAGAAAATACTTGAAGTCTGGATTTCCAGTGGCATGATGGGATTTGTTGGACATGGCGTACTGGCACAGAGCAGAGTGCATTTATTCAGGATTATTGTTGATTAGAAACCAGCAAACTTGCTGTGCACCATATGAGAAATGATATCAAATTGTTAGTGTCATGGTGCTAGGTTCTTAGCAATTTCTTTGCAACATTTGTACTAAAAAAGCGTATTGTGATTAATAAATTATACATCATGCAGCAATAATATTATCTGTCCATACATTAGTGCTGTTGTTAGCTGTTAGCATCAAACTGAGTGACAGTGAAAGAGCTTGCGGTGAGCTGCTGCTCGTATCCTGAGTCCCACTGTGGCTACAAGGCCAAGAGACCCCTGTGTGGTTAATGCTGAGCATTCCTAGAGCTGGAGGCAGACAGAGATCGCTGCTCTGTGGGGTTAATGAGGGGAGCAACCCCCTGGTGCTCGCTGTCAACAAAGCAGCCAGAGATAAGGAGGGAAACACATGCCTGCATTCTCACTGTCTGCCCCCTGAACCCCATTCCTCCAGCTCTACTCCTGTCTCTCTCTGCCTCTCACACACACACACACACACACACACACACACACCAAATCCCCCTAAAGAGGCCCTGCTCAGGCTCTGTCGAACAAAGCTACACATCTGGATCCAACACAGCTGCCTCTATGCCCCCCACCCCCACCGCTGGAGGGTACAAGGACATTGTGACTGAGGAAAAGAATGTTTTCTTTAAAGAACCATGCATTGATCGTATAGAAATGTCAATAAGGGCAGCCTCAGACCCTCTGCTTCATTCTACAACAATGGAATTACAGTGTACTGTAGTGTGTGTAGCAGCACTGTACAGCAACTTGATGTCTAAATGTTGCAAGAAAAAATGAGAAATTAACATTACATTTGACAGTTTCTTTAGAGAATTACATGATTTTCTCAGATAAAGTCTACAGTAAAACTGACTGTACATCAGAATATTACATTATAACAACATTCAAAACCATCCTACAGTGTTAGAGTCTTTCAAAAGATCTGCTTTTAGACACAGAACTGCATCAAACTGCACAGGGAGTTGTAAGCTTTGCTTCATAAACACAATATAAACGAAAGAAACAGAAAGAAAAGTAATGATGGATGCCCTTTATGTTGAAAACACATCAAAGGCACCATAAGGTTCTACTGCACATCTCCCCATCCTCAATGACAGGAGACATCTTCTTCTCATTATTGTTTCTTTAAGAGCTTCATACCAGTCCAACTAAGAGCGAAGAGGAGGGCGATGTACAGTGCGTCACACACAGGGACGAGAGAAGCCACAAACCAGAAACATTCATAATCCACAAACAAGAGAAACGAAAACACAATGCATGGCCTGCAGAAGTCTTATATTTCTTAGGGGCGAATACGTGTGAAAACACCAGGGGCTGGTTCAGAGAAGCTGTAAAAACAGCAAAATTACACTGGTGGGAAATTACAAACACTCCGAGAGTACTTTACATAACTATGAAATCTCTCCAAAATGGTGCACAGGTGCAATACAACTGGAAACACACTGCTGGCGTTTCTACCAGCTTTGAGAAGTGACAGGCAATGAGACACACTGCTGTACTCAACACACACACACACAAAATGAAAGCTGAAGGCTTAACTGTAAAGGAAATGTGTTTCTAAGATAAATAATAATTCCATGCACCTGAATAAACAGTATTTCAAAACAGAACAGAGGGTAAACAGTCACCTGATGCCTAATGCTAAGTGTGGCCTAAAGAGCCGTGGAGCTGTTCGACTGAGATCTTCCATCAGCACCTGACCTGGCCGCCTGACTGCCATCAAACCACAAACACATATCACAATATGCAGCAACCAACTACCTGTTAATACCCTTTATTTCAAAAAACATGCAGAACGAGCAAGAGTCCACATAGTGAAGGTTATTTTTATTCTGCCCCGGCTCCTACTTGGTCTGTGTCCCTCAAAACGAGCCGTTTGTTTATAGAAATGTGACCTTTAACCTTGAATCAGGACCCATGAGCTCAGGGGTATTTCTCCTGAGGCCGATTCTCCCAAGAAGATTACATTTCACCAGAGAGCCGAGCACTGAGAGCTCTGAAGGAAGCACTCTGATCACGTATTAAACTCAGTGAGAAGCTGTACTCAGCTAGAATCTACACATTTGTAACATTTGAGGCAAAACATTGATGTCTGATATTTTTGCGTAAGGACCATGGCACAAAAACGTACAAATGACTGTAAAAACGGAGCACGTTTCAGTTGTTTCCTGTAAACTTTCTTATTTAGGACAGACTCATAGCTTTCATTTTAATAATGTCACAAACTACACCCCGATCCTTATTATTTAATTTCAGAAAGAAGATCGTGTGTGTGTGTGTGTGTGTGTGTGTGTGTGCGCGTGCGCCCTGGGTTGGGAACCAGTTTAGAATCAATTTTCTCACAGAAAACACTGTTGGCAGTCATTCTTTCCTTGGTTTTCTTTAAGGGTTTTATCACGTTCAGAGTCGGGGTTGAGTTATTACTTGACACAAGGCAGGAACAAACCCTGCACACGGTGCCAGTCCGTCACAGGTGGTAATTATTTTAATTATCACAAAACTACCCCTCTAAAAGTCAGAAAACAAAACACACAAAGTGCCAATAACCAACGTCAATATGAAACTCCCTCCAGAACCTTCTTATCTCACAACACACTCAACACACTCCTCCCAGTTCCCCACATTAATCCCATTAATAATCTGCCTAACAACATGGACACAACGTTCACATTTTATTCAAAATTACATGCAAATAACAAATCATTCCCCCACAGTCGTTCTGAGCTGAGTGCACTCCCGCCCCTAACTACGAGTGTAATGTGTTTTATTTAATAATGTAATTTATATTGTAATAAATCCTACAGTTGTTTAATGCTCTTTGAAAACGGACAATGCTTGTCATATACACACTGTATCATTATGATGTCATTTATCACAATAGAGTTAATATCATACAGATCACCATATTTCCCAGACACCCTTCAGTGCATCACAGGTCTGACTCAAAGTGTTTGGTCTTCCATGGTGTTCCCAAAAAACAGTGTTAATGACCTCAGGTTCATACAAAAGGCATGTTCCACTCTACACTTACACACACTCACACACACTCGCACGTGTTTGTTTATACAGATGTGAGAAGCTGAAATGGAGGAACAAGGGCAGTTAAAAAAATTAAATAAAAATAAAGTTCAAATTTCACACTGTAGGAACACTACACATCTCATGTGAACAAGACTCTGCATCACCAAATCAAAGAGGTCGACCGGAGAGCTTGAGAAAGTCTCAATCTTCAGCTCCTACTGTCAGCACTCACACACCGCTTAGACGTGCTTAACTTCCCTCAACACACTCACCCCCCTCTCAACACCTCCTCGGTCCTCTACGGCCTGGACCAGATGTGTGTGTTCTGAAGAGATAGAGATGGAGTGTGGGTGGATGGGTGTGTGGAAATTACATTAACATATGCACACTGTGTTGATATGGAAGGAGAAAAATGCATGTGACATTTAGCACTGCAACCACTGCAGTCAAATCTGATTGTTTTAAACACTGTCACTGTCCAATTTAAAACACGTATCTCTCAAAATATTAACTTTACTTGAGAGATGGGGAAAAAAGCCAAGTCATTTTGGAGCATTTGTATTAGTCCATTCATTTTGATATTTTCACACAAAGTGAAGGACAGGTGCTGTGTTCAAATGATGTAGTAAACTAAAAACTTTAATTGACAGATAGTGTCTCTGTCACAGCTCCAGGGTCCTGGAGGTTGTGGGTTCGAGTCCCGCTCCGGGTGACTGTCTGTGAGGAGTGTGGTGTGTTCTCTCTGTGTCTGCGTGGGTTTCCTCCGGGTGACTGTCTGTGAGGAGTGTGGTGTGTTCTCTCTGTGTCTGCGTGGGTTTCCTCCGGGTGACTGTCTGTGAGGAGTGTGGTGTGTTCTCTCTGTGTCTGCGTGGGTTTCCTCCGAGTGACTGTCTGTGAGGAGTGTGGTGTGTTCTCTCTTTGTCTGCGTGGGTTTCCTCCGAGTGACTGTCTGTGAGGAGTGTGGTGTGTTCTCTCTGTGTCTGCGTGGGTTTCCTCCGGGTGACTGTCTGTGAGGAGTGTGGTGTGTTCTCTCTGTGTCTGCGTGGGTTTCCTCCGGGTGACTGTCTGTGAGGAGTGTGGTGTGTTCTCTCTGTGTCTGCGTGGGTTTCCTCCGAGTGACTGTCTGTGAGGAGTGTGGTGTGTTCTCTCTGTGTCTGCGTGGGTTTCCTCCGGGTGACTGTCTGTGAGGAGTGTGGTGTGTTCTCCCTGTGTCTGCGTGGGTTTCCTCCGGGTGACTGTCTGTGAGGAGTGTGGTGTGTTCTCTCTGTGTCTGCGTGGGCTTCCTCCGGGTGACTGTCTGTGAGGAGTGTGGTGTGTTCTCCCTGTGTCTGCGTGGGTTTCCTCCGGGTGCTCCGGTTTCCTCCCACAGTCCAAAAACACTTGTTGGTATGTGGATTGGAGACTCAAAAGTGTCCATAGGTGTGGGTGTGTGAGTGAGTGTGTGTCTCCCTGCAAATAACAAGGTGTGTTCCTGCCTTGCGTCCAGTGACTCTGGGGAGGCTCTGGACCCACTGCGACCCTTAACTGGATAAGCTGTTACAGACAATGAATGAATGAGTTTTCATTGGACAGCGACAACATGTGTGAGATTTGACTCAATGTCAACAGCAACAACAGCTTATGATCTAGCTACCACATATCTTCCTGTTCTCTGAGCAATCGTTTAAATTCATTTCCCCTTAGCCCAAAGGTAGCTAATAGGCCAAGACATGTTTAGGTCTGATTCTTTATGAAGCCATGAGGTTAATGCAGCTTCAGTGACCTTTCCTGAGTCATGTTAATGATCCATTACTAATCCTAACCCGACCTAACTAATGTTTATGTAGCTGAAGACACTCAAACCTTCAAAGCATATTTTCCAACATCTAGTGTGAAGCCTTCCCAGAAGAATCTGTTCCTGTAGCTGTTACTGGGCCTGATACTTCTTCAGGACAAAAAAGCAGTGCTTCTGATATCAGAGAAGTGCAACTGGCCTTTAACGTAATGAAATTTAGGGCATTGTATGCCTTCAAATGCATTTGACAATCATATATCATCACACACACCCAACTGAATTCAGCTGATTATTTGGCAGCGTCCAGTTCCACCTTAAACCTTGCAGTAGCCACAAGCACAAGGATATAATTGCTTCACCATTTACGGTGGAAATGAAAAATGACTAGCTAACTACCGCGGCATCAGTATAAAAAAATAAAGCAACATAATGCATTGAAACTACATTCAACTTTAAAATATTAAAATTATTACTGGTTTTAAAAAAGAAATCGCTGACATTTGGCTCTTTTTTGGGGGTTGTTTGAGAGGTTATGATGAAGACATTCCTAACTCTTTATTTGAAATGTGCCCCTGAAAAATCTCTGATTCAAGGAGTATACCCCTCTTTCCCAACAAGAATTTACACACCTTAACACTAGGCAAAATGGAGGAAAGGCTAAGTGATAAAGCTCAACACTTTATCTTATAATCCCAAAACTAGTGCATGCCTGAACACCACACACTACAAGTTCTTCATTACTCTCAAAGAAACTTGCTTATGAGGTCTGTAACACTGTATGACATATAGCATAATGAGTCTATCAGAATGGATACAAGTACAGACAAAAATGCACCATATTTTCACACAATTTCATTGGTCAGCAGGTGACTCAGTGTCAGAAAGGGCCACATAATCATAGTTTCCGAAGCAAACAGACACCAAACATGTCCTGATGTTCATTCACTGTATTTGGCCTGAGAAAGCAAGTCAGTCTGATTCTTGGCTGAACCTTTGCTTTAAGGACGTCTGCGCCTCTCTGTTGTGTAAATGAACAGTAGCAGCAGAGGCAAAGGCCCAGGGTTGAGATTAAATATAAAAATTATTCTGATATTATTTCAGGTCAATCTCTGCTCAACTTCATTCTCTTTAACCTTCAGCTCTGAAGAGATTCAGATTTATTTTGCCTTAATAAACATCAGGGAGATTCATTCAAAAACCAGAACTAACACAGCTGAAAGACAAAAACAACATGAAAAAAAAACAGATCCACAGTGGAACTGCACAGAAAAGCACTGTGCAATGCAGTTAAAAGGCCACTGTGAAGAACAAAAAGCAACGTGAACAGAACATAATAGCAGTATTCTGTGAGATGATGCTGAGCATGTAGCAGCTGAAGACGTGACTGTACTTTTGATAGAGTGTGGAGGGTTTTTAGGACACCAGTCTCTGCTATTAGCTGCTGAAAATGTGGGTCAAGCGGTATTTAAATGAAGTGGTCTGTGTTCTGGACAGAAACATAAGGAAGAATTTAGTGGCTGAAGACATATGAGGAATCCTGGTATAATCTGTGAAAAAACAAAATCAACTCTATGACTCAAATAAATTTGACCTTTCTCAGCAGCTTGAGATACACTCCACATTCATACTCCACCAGTACTCATTCATTCATTATCTGTAACCCTAATCCAGTTCAGGGTCACAGTGGGTCCAGAGCCTACCTGGGCGCTAGTCCTTTACAGGGCTACACACACACATACACTCACGGACACTTTTTTTTTTTTTTTTTTTTTTTTTTTTTTTAAGTGGCCAATCCACGTTTTTGGACCATGGGAGGAAACTGGAACACCTGGAGGAAACCCATTTGGACACAGGGAGAACACACCACACTCCTCACAGACAGTCACCCGGAGGAAACCCACGCAGACACAGGGAGAACACACCACACTCCTCACAGACAGTCACCCGGAGGAAACCCACGCAGACACAGGGAGAACACACCACACTCCTCACAGACAGTCACCCAGAGGAAACCCACGCAGACACAGGGAGAACACACCACACTCCTCACAGACAGTCACCCAGAGGAAACCCACGCAGACACAGGGAGAACACACCACGCAGATTGCACCTTCTCCACTTGCTTCACACAGTTCTTTGGTGTCTTAATTAGTTTAATTAGTTTTTTACATGCTTTATATCAAAATACCACAAGGATCAATCATGACAGCAGCACTCTAAACAAAGCATGTCTGTACACACCTTTCAGGCACCTGTTCCTTTAAATGACAATGAGCCACACAAAAGTCACCCTAAATCAATCACTAATGCACAGTTTTAACTTGATTATCCTCATCTTTAGCTTACTTTCCTTATCTGCTGTAATTTTTGCTGCGTTTGCTCTCTCCACCTTTGACATCAGTGTGCTGCTGAATTAGGCATTGACTGGGCTGTTTTATATCAGAGTTCATGTGTAGGTACTGGAGACATTCAAATGAATGTGCAAATGCCCTGAAAGTGTTATTCTTTTCATAAGATGTCCCCCTTGAAGCACGATGCCTCAAATAAATGGAAGCTTCACACATTAAACAGAGAAACTAAAACCGTTTGATACGGTAAAACGTTTCTGCGCCGTCTCTCATGAGAAACATATCAGTTCGGAAGTTCACAAATGTCTCAAATTTACCCCCTTCCCTCCCTCAGACGCCACAGGAAGTAAAGGCACTTGTACGCCTGGGGATGTCTGAGGCCTTGACAGAATGTCAAACATGTTTTACCCACAGGAATCTGAAACAGCTTCCACTGCTGTTCCATTGCTGTTGATCATTCTGACTTCTGGAATCAACAGTGACTCTATTGTTTTGCTGGCATTGAGTGCCAGGTTGTTGTTGTGGCTTCACTTTGTCATTTCCCCAGATCATTTCTGCATCGAATACAGGGCTAATTTGCCCAATTACCGAGACCCGCTGAGCGAATCTGATGATACGGTGCCTGCTAATGTCTCTCAGTGCAGTCACAGCTTAATGAATAGTTGAGCATCTGTCACTGAAGGAGGAAGGGAATTAGTCAAGAAACTAAAGACATCTGATCTGCTATTTCTCCAATAGTTGCATGCCTTAGAAATATAAGGATATTGTGATATTGTTTTGTTTATATATTACATATGAGTAAATATATGAACCATTACATAGTTAATTGTTATATCAACTTTCAAAATTATAATCTGTATCAACAGCTTAACTACATCTGTAACCCTTCATTACTTCAGAATGCTTTGGGGGGTTGATGAGCTCTTGCCCCTCGCTGTCGTTGTATTCTTAGCTGAACCAATGTGTGCTTTTAGGTCCTTTACACCTTGATTTGCTACACAAAACATGGGCATTTCTTTTTGAATTCATCCGAGAACTTACATTTCCGTTCCGTCATAGCTGCTCGAGATGAGGGTGGGTACATGAGCTTTGCCTGACGTAAACAAGGACTACTGACGTGCAGACTGACCAATTAAATGTTTACAGAGAAGGTTATCGACCAATAACGGTAGCTCTACAGTCAGACCGTCCAATCAGAAGATTTTAGGCTACTTCACCACGCCCCCTTCTCACTCGAGCGAACCAATCGGAGTAGGGGAGGGCGGGACTAGTTTGTGAACGAAACTTCTCGAAGTTCTATGTAAGCTCTAGAAGAACAACATCCCGGACGTTTGTGAAATTCCGCCCGGACATTTTTTTAAGTCTAAAAAAAGAGGACATGTCCGGGTAAAAGAGGACGCCTGGTCACACTAGTTAGGTGAAGATTATGTAAGCGATGCAAACACAAAGTTCAGAAACACTTTGTCATGTTATTTCACACGTGAATAACAACAGTCACATTGACGTTCCAGAAGCTTTAAAAGCAGCACTGATGATTCTGGGAGCCTACTATTTTCACAGAAAAACAAACCATGTTTTTGTTCATTTTAAAGCTCGACATCTTAAGGTGGAACAGTGTGTTTCAATAAGAAACGGCTGTAGAAGGTATGTGGCCTGTCTACATTTTTATTGACTGTTTGAATTGCTACTTAAAAGCGTGTTACTCGAGCTGTTTCGTTCTTTATGTATTTTCTTTCATGAAGTTAATGTTGTCCCAAATTTGGAGTCAGTTCCACTTTAAGAAATCCGTAACAGCAAAAACATGTCAATTTAACCCACAAAGAGAGCAGAAATAGAACAACATCCTCATCTGTTTTCATGCTTTTCAAAATTCAGAGTTCTTTTCTCCGTCCAAACGTCTCCAGATGTGGTTCCTCATGGCTCAGCCGGAGATGCACAAAGAAGCCCTTTCAGACAAAGACACTCATTTCTTCCCCACCATTTATACCGAGCTAGGCATGCACACAAACATACACACAAACCATACAGACCCATGGCTCCTGGGTCATCCTTTGGGTCACTGTCTGGGAGGTGCTTGGTGTGTTCTTCCTGTGTCTGTGCCTGTGTCTTCCTCAATCCAAAACACAGTTGGTATGTGGACTGACTGTGTGAAGTTCTCCACAGGTGTGAGTGACTGGGTGAGTTCAAGTCAGATCAGAATATGAAAATGAGAATATAATTACAGCCTAATTTTGTGACAATAAAATCTAATCAACAACACCTTAGACATCACCGCACCACTCTTCTAGCTCTGACAGCAGAGAAGAAAGAGATCTGAAGGCAACAGGGCAAATGAGGTAGACCAAAATAGCAGTGGACCCAGAAGAAAAAAACATGAAATGAAGCCGCAACAAAGTAAAAAATCCACTGCAAAGGGAAGAGAAGGCACCACAACAATCCAAACATCTACATCTCACAGCAAATAGCAGTGAGACTGTCACAAGGCCCTGCCAGACCCTGTCTCCCCCCTCTGTGTCTCAGTCTTTACTGTTTCCCCGGCTGTATTCTCTTCTCTACTGATCTTAGACTGTCATCCACCCTCCTTTCAAGCTGTCCTAATTAAACCAGGCCTCCACTGATTCACAACACGTTAGTCTAGTCCTTTGGGTGCATACATAAGAGGCCACTGTACCTCAGATACATTCTCTATTATAATATAAACATATACACAATAGTTCATTTTAACTTCTTAAACATTTTGTTCAATAAACATTTTAAAATGACACCATTTGGAGAAAGACGTGTGAATCCCTGCTCAAACATGAACCCATTTTCTTCTAAAATGAAGGCTATTAAAAGAATCTTTTTTGTCCTACAGTAATAGGCTCTAATTCTGGGAAGATTTCACACTGGATCATGGAACACTGCTTTCAGCAACAGGAGCGTTATTAAGACAGAGTACTGACGTGGGATGATTAGGCCTGGATCTAGACGCAGCTCTACAAACGCAACTCCTCATCCCAAAGGTACTGGTGGAGCTCATGACTCCAGAGAGTGCAGTTCCACTGATCCACAACCCCATGCCGGGAGATTTTGACATTGGCACTTAGCATGTTAAACTCAGCTGCACCTCTTCAGGGCGTCTCATGGTCAAAGATTTCAGAAGTATGTTTGTACATAGTCAATATCCACACCTGCCTCACCTTAAAATACCTGACTTCAGTAATAAGTGATGTCTACAAGCTTTTATAAATGTAGTATCTCTCACTTAAAAGCGATATTCACAAGTTTAATCCAAATTAAGTTCTGAGGATATTTCCTCACTCATTGCGAGCTCTCCAGTCTGTGTGTGTGAACAAAACCGGTCTAATGTGTTTATGAAACCCCCCAGTGTCTGTAAATGGGATAAAAATAATAGAAAAAGGTCCCGGTCTGGTATTCTAGGCCTTCTCTTTCTGCTCACGGAAAAGAAACAGCATCTGGAGGTATTTAGACCAACAATAGACCTCCAAACATTGAAAAGCATGATCTGAGATGAGAATATTGCTCTATTCCTGCTCCATAGTCATCAGCATTGACTTCATTTTGCTGTGGATGGAATTGACTCCAAATTCCGGGGGAGAGCTAAATGCATGAAAGTAAACACAGACCTAAAGTGCTAATGGTTAATAACGGTAACCGATCGGTGCGCCACTCACAATCCTAAAGTAAATCTACAAAAACACATTATGAGTTGTAAGATTGGCTACACAGTAGAGTTTCAGTTTTCTCAGTGCGTATGGTAACATTTTATTTTAAAATGACTGTAATACGGAACTGAATCGTACATTGTCCCACTGTCCGTACATCTGCACAATGCTGAAACCCTTCCCACACACAGTCCCACTGGTCTGAGTGGGATTATTTCCTCCATTCAGTGATGATGTAACAGGAGCACCCCTCCTCCACCTGCTGCTCCCCACGCTACAGCAGCCTCAATAAGCAGCCTTGTGCAGCATGGGAAGATATAATCCAGCGTGGGTAAAGCACCTGCTGCATGGAGTGTAGTGTGTGTGTGTGTGTGTGTGTGTGTGTGGGGAAGTGTTGTATGACTAGTTAAAAGAAAGGATTCTGTTGTTCTATGTGGTGAGAAAGTGTCACTCAACACTGGTAGCAAGGTTGGGCTATGCCCCGGTCAGACTGGAGAAATGTCTTCCACCGGTCAAAGAGAAGAGAAAGGACAGAGGGATTGATGATCGTGTGGGAACAGAAAGAGTGCTGTGTCTGAGAGGTCAGTTCTAATGAATCATTTTCATATCCCTACCATTTCAACCTAAAGCTGCTTAATTCCGTTCAACTCACACTGAAGATATAAAGAGTGCTTCAACACAGGACAGCCAATCAGAGCCAAGAATGTAAAGGTCGTAAAGGCACTCCAACGAACCAGGGCTTGTCTGATTCTAAGGGGTAAAAGAGGTTGGAAACAGCCACACAAGAATGCATTACACCTTTTTATAATACATTAACTACACAAACTTCATAAATGGACCATGGAAATACATTAAATGCCTGAAAATGTAGTGGATCCTTTAAAATTAGACCATGCTCTTTTCAATTAATCTGCCACACACTGAATTAAAGTACAGCATGGTATTAGAAAGTCAGAGATGAACATAAGACAAATTCTGCAGTTACAGATTAGCTCTATGTAACTACAAGTGATTTGTACAGCACCACAAAAGCCGTCACTAGAGTTAGTGACCCATTCATTCATTCATTATCTGTAACCCTTATCCAGTTCAGGGTCGCGGTGGGTCCAGAGCCTACCTGGAATCATTGGGCACAAGGCAGGAACTCACCCTGGAGGGGGCGCCAGTCCTTCAGAGGGCGACACACACACTCACACATTCACTCACACACTCACCCCTACGGACACTTTTGAGTCACCAATCCACCTACCAACGTGTGTTTTTGGACTGTGGGAGGACACCGGAGCACCCGGAGGAAACCCACACAGACACGGAGAGAACACACCACACTCCTCACAGACAGTCACCCGGAGGAAACCCACGCAGACACAGGGAGAACACACCACACTCCTCACAGACAGTCACCCGGAGGAAACCCACGCAGACACAGAGAGAACACACCACACTCCTCACAGACAGTCACCCGGAGGAAACCCACGCAGACACAGGGAGAACACACCACACTCCTCACAGACAGTCACCCGGAGGAAACCCACACAGACACAGAGAGAACACACCACACTCCTCACAGACAGTCACCCGGAGGAAACCCACGCAGACACAGAGAGAACACACCACACTCCTCACAGACAGTCACCCGGAGGAAACCCACGCAGACACAGAGAGAACACACCACACTCCTCACAGACAGTCACCGGAGGAAACCCACGCAGACACAGGGAAAACACACCACACTCCTCACAGACAGTCACCCGGAGGAAACCCACGCGGACACAGGGAAAACACACCACACTCCTCACAGACAGTCACCCGGAGGAAACCCACACAGACACAGGGAGAACACACCACACTCCTCACAGACAGTCACCCGGAGGAAACCCATGCGGACACGGGGAGAACACACGAACTCCTGGCCCATTCATTGTGTTTTAAAATATATTTTATAGGAAACAGAAAATCCTAAGACAACTTGCAGGCCTTCTGAAATATCATGTGACTCATTTACCATAAGAAAGCTAATCTCCAGATAACAATGTCTGAATGGCTTTAGGACAACTTCATTTCCCTGCATTTCCCTTTAGCGTCAATTTTTCCCTGCCCCAAGTGTTCAGTGTGTAATAAGAACATGTTTTGTTCAAATTGCTAGATGGTCCTATTCTAGCTGATAAACATCCACAAAATATTAGCTGTAAATAACCACTAGGCTAGAAACTCCTTCGTAAACAAAATGCTCCTGCCAACACAGTTGCTTAGTCAGCCGGTCCAATATGATAAGGGTGAACTTTCTCAGCAAAACCTTGGACTGCACTTATAAACAAAGCCTGCAGCATCTGAAGAGTGGGCTGGATGTGTGTATACATCTTTGCTTCAAACCACCTTACCCCAACTACCTTCAGCCAGAAGCCAGAGAAAGGTATGTTCACATGCTCAAGGGCATATAGGTATCTCTAGGTATTCAACAGGTATTTGAAGATCAGCAACTACACTAAAGCACTACTCACATGAGCTACTCTTTCTATTACAGAACGTCTGCTCAAAACAGCTTGTGTTGCTATTCCTGAAGAAGAAGAAGATGATTCAGAAGATTCAGATTCTCTGCATTTGACCCGTCCGTGGGAGTGAACACACACACTAGTAAGCAGTGAACAAACACACTACCAGAGCAGGGGGCTGCAAACCACCTCGGTGCCCGCGGAGCAGTTTGGGGGTTAGGTGCCTTAGGAATTGAACTGGCGACCCTCCGGCCTCAAGCTTGCTTCTTTAACATCAGAGCCGCAGCTCCCTCCGTTTTGTACAACGAAGAGCAAAAAACATATTGGAAGAGGAAAAAAAGAGACACAAATAAGATACAGCACAAGGCCAGTAAAGGGACCATTTACTTGATGCATTCCTGTTTTACACCAGCTCTTTCTAGTGGAATACTGCACCATGCACATGGCATGCAGCAGGTGCCCGGTTCTGAGAGTGGCAGATAAATAACGCCACACATTTAAAAAAAAAAAAAAAAAAAAAAAAAAAAAAAAAAAAAAACACTAACAGTGACTGCATGCAGGAATGGATGGTGATTTTATTTGTTTTAGAGCTATTTCAGTTGTTCAGATTTAGTTTGTGTTTGTGGCTGTCTTTATGTTTATCATGTTTATGACGATATGGAAAAATCTGCATAATTGGTCTATTGATCTACAACTGTAAACACAGTAATCTGGAAGTGTTTCATGGCTCTGTTAGCTGCTTAAGAGATTAGGAAATACATTCGGCACCGGCTGAAATCCACTTCTGCGCAAATAAACTTGAATGCCCTACAAAATACAACCTTTGTTTTACAGTCAGATTGAGACCTCAGGCTTCACTCCGGCCGCTTAGTCGCAAATCAACAGGAGAATAAACAGAGAAAGAATGCAGCGGAAAAGAAAATAACATTGGGCAGTAAAAATAAAGCCACAGCCAAACAGCGGTGTCATATATCTACCTCACATACAGCCCAGCCAGACTGAGAGCACACACGCGCACGCAAACCCACATGAGCCCCAAAAAACAAGAACATCAACCAAACTAATATTCTTTATTAGCTCAATGTGTTCCATTAGTGCTGGTGGCATTCATGAGCCCTGAAACCCAGTCTGCAGTTCTGAGCTTCCAGCTTCAAACCTCTTCAGCACAGGAAGTGCTGGAATTCTCTGTAACCCTAGGAGTCCAGCTGCCATGGCAACGACTGGCCCGGTGCACTCTGAGCATTACGCAAAGCTGCCGAAGGTTCACTCCAGGGGTTTCTTTGGGACAAACTTATGAATCCCACCTGTGCATGTCTCAGTCTCTTTGCTGATACAGACTTTGTCCGATGTTTGAAGAAAACAGTTTGCAGCCAAAGATCACAGGAAGTGACTGATGTTCTTCAAAGCAGTAGAAAAGACCCAAAAAGACAGCAGTGGGTCCACTTCCACAAAGACTTGTTAATAACCTCTTCCAAAGTTTCCCTCATTAAACAGGTCTCCACAGTCCACACTTCCGCTCTCTGACAACAAAACACGATACATTCAAGTCCCGACTAAAGTCTTTATACAACTGTGTGTGTTAGGGTCTTGAGCGACCCGTTTTAGGTTTTAAACGCAGAAAAGTGCTCCATAGATTTGTTTATTGCATCAAGACTTTTTGACTTTCAATCATCAGAAAATCATCAAAAAAATCCAGGTGTAATTTTAAATCAGAAACAAAAACAAGGGCCAAATCTGGACTCATAAACACACTATACACCAACAGCCTACAGCTGGCTCCTCCTACAACCACTCGAGCTTCAGCTAAGGGCTTCTATTTTAGTCTGTTTCACAAAACAAGGAAAGACAGACATACAGACAGACAGAAAGGCCCAGTCAGTTTAGAGTTAGAGTTTTGTAGAGTTTACATCTCCAGTTTACAGTCTACAACAATGAGAAATTAAAACCAATCCTTTCATGGATAAAGAAGAATAACGAGGTAAACAAGAGGTAAGAGACAAATTGGTTGATAATGAATTGTTTTTAGGGGGTCTTATGGCTGACTTAAGACACGGCCCAAAACTGACACATTATCATAAGAGATGGTAACAGAAAGCTAACACAGGAGGAAGGCTAAATAACAGAGAAGCATAGCTGTAGACCTCTAAGAGATATTCATCAGTGGTAAGGTTTTTCACACAGCACTGATATCAGTATAAAACAGTTCACACTCTGGAAGAGCCATTGTTGCGTCCAGAAGAGGAGGTCTGCTGCTTTATGGCCCTTTTATGGCCAGTGCTTTAAGCGGAGAGGACCAAGGCTGCAACAAAGAGCCTTATTTTTCTGTGTGGGGCATGGGTTAAAGGTGTACATCACGACCCCTACATCACCACTCAGCATACGCACACAGAAACATCCCCCAGGTCTACAAACAGGGCCCCACTTCCACTGCATGTACTCATACTATTACAGTAAATGGAGATAATATGCTTAATTCAAGGGTTTGTGTATGAATTAAACATATATTAATCAAATATGTTATAGTCTCCTGTTCTCCCCAGGTTTGGGGTGTATTTTGACCACAGTAGGCATACATGCCTGTTGATGTGGGATGACCAGGTATGCTGAACCCCTATCAGCAACAAGCCAAGTGGACAATACCAGTGAAGTCTTTCCTTGTGGTATTGAGTATTCTATATATATCTATAGCATGGTGGAGCAGCAGGTAGTGTCTCTGTCACAGCTCCAGGGACCTGGAGGTTTTGGGTTCGAGTCCCACTCCGGGTGACTGTCTGTGAGGAGTGTGGTGTGTTCTCCCTGTGTCTGCGTGGGTTTCCTCCGGGTGACTGTCTGTGAGGAGTGTGGTGTGTTCTCCCTGTTTCTGTGTGGGTTTCCTCTGGGTGACTGTCTGTGAGGAGTGTGGTGTGTTCTCCCTGTGTCTGCGTTTCCTCTAAAGCATCCAAAATGAACTATTTTTACAGTGTAGGTCTTGGGTCTTTTATAGAAAGTCCTTTGTTTATTGTGATGTTTTGACATCAAGCTTCGCAGTGAGTTTTAACATAGCTCTTGAAAAGAACAAGAACATGAAAGTGGATCACACTGCCTTCTGTAGAGCAACAGAAAAATGCAACACAGAGTTACAAGGCATACAGTCTTGACAGCATTCGTGCTGAAACAGGGCTGAATTATGCATAGCCATTGGTAAGAGGATAGTAAGTGAAAGCAGATGTGGGATGGATGTATTAAACAGAGGTTGAGAGAGAGATCATTTTGCAGATACAGCGGCTGGAAGACTCAAACCAGAGCCCAGTTTTGCAGTGAGGAAAAGAAAAATTTCATGTGTAGCCTGAACAAGAAGAGACTGATCAGACAGAGAAAACTGCGAGGTTTAGAAGGTTCAGAAGATACCATGCAACAGAACAATGTCAGACTTATGCACACATAACCCAACGATAATGTAAACACTTCCAGCAAGGTCCATTCATGTGAAAATTAGTCCGTGTAAGGACTAGGGTTCGAGTCAAAGGTTGATTTGATGACTCCAAGTAGGCGTTAAGAATTTCATGTTCTAACCCCTTACCCTGGACCTGAAGCCGTTTTATTATTTGCACGACTCCTACTACTACAATCTCTTTAAGGTCAGCTTTAATAAATAGTGCAATAGGATAGAACAAGGAGATGAAACAGTAACACGATTCCTCTTTCTGAATACATTTCGAAGGATTAGATAAAAGATTAACAATTGTGCAAGACCTGCTTATGAAACAAAATTCTAGAAACAAGTTACGAAAACGGTCACAGTCAGAGAAACAGTACCTAACGATGAAGCTCTAATTTGCATCAGATCCACAAAATAGTTTCTGTACATCCACTATGGGAAGAGAACCCAGAACCTTGGGTCTGAAAGGATGTGTAGCTGTGAAAAGCCTTTACCAACAAAAGGGGAAAAATACTGCAAAATTACCCCACACATCAACATCTTTAACAAAGTAATTTGAGGAAAAAAGAAAGGAAGAACTAAATGAAAAGGTGTGTCTCTGACCTTGCACTGTATTGGCCATAATACATGCAAATTAGTTCCGACACACCGGAACCTTCTAGGACCCGTGTTCTCCAACATCACTCCAACAGCCAAACATTTCACAGAGCATCGTGACCCATATTTAAGTAAGAACTGAAGCTCAGTGACATCTCTTCCTCTTACAAGTAAAGATGTCTGTATATCTGAGGTAGAAAGGTATAATATCCGTATCTGAGGTAGAAAGGTGAACGCTTTGTACGTTATACGTTCACGTTCAAGTGGTTTGAACAATTGCAGAGATTTTACACAACACTAAAAAGGCAACTTTACCAAGCAATCCTCCCTGTAGACCACGTCTCTCATTCTGCACATTAGAGAGTCTCCAGTTTCTCCTACAGCAGAAGAAGCCATTAGGAAACAGGCCAGAGTTTACAGCAACAAACAAGACAAGGAGGAAAAACACTCCACGTACATCAAACCCTACGCAGCAACAACTATCCACTTAACACTTAAATAACATCCACCATCTAAAATCAACTAAAACACACCTACAGGCATCAGATTTTCATTTCAGTTCGTTCCAAAAGGATTCTACAAACTGTGTGTGCAGAACAGAACACCCGTGTCTACGATGGATGCAACGTAAGGTACCTGAATTTATTCAGTGTTCAAAATATAGGGTGTGTATAAAGAAAGCAATGGACAGAAGGTTGAGAGCGACACTCAGTTACAGAAGAAAAAAAATTAATATTAACCTCAGACACCAAAGTCTTCCTGGACTTCACATGGATTTTATCCTCCTACTGCCCTAGTAACGTCAAGAGTCTGCACATGTGTGAATGTAGCTGTTACGGTCCTGGGGTATTTCCTGGACAGGCGTCGCTTCATGCCTAAAGCACGCAGAGCATTTCCCTCTGCAAGTACGCGCCTGTGCTAGAAAAGATCACACCAAGACATCTGCAGACCTGACTTTCTCCAGAGTTCACACGTGACAGACTACATTTAGCGTGAATGAAACATGTGTCAATCAGATTTTCACTGAAATGTAACTTAGTAACCAAGCAGCGTAATGATTCAGAAAGATTCTAGTAAACATTTACAAAGTTATACGTTGGAGGTTAGAACAATGTACCTTTTTTGTGGCCCGTGATGGAGACCTCCTGCTGGGTTTGGGCACCTCACTGGTCAGCGTGGCCGGCAACTTGGATACGGAGCCGTTTTCCCGCTTACTGGGGGTCGGGGGAAGGGAAGACGAAGAAGAGGGTGACGGGCCGACTCTGACGGCCATGTCCTCCGTGCAGGTCAGACGCAGACTGCGCAGGTACTCGTCTGTCTCACGGTCGACCACCAACAGCCTGGTCTCCTTCTCCACTGCCTTAATTCTCTGCACCACCTAAGAACCAGCAAGAGACACCATTCTTGTTTCATTCTTCCTCAAGGGAGATATGGAGAGCAGCTACTGATCCACAGAATATCTACTGCACACTTAATAACTAACACATACATCTGGACTCCCTTGAGTAGAATATCTATGTAAACCAGTGAGTGTGGCCGAGACCGGGAAGGAGCTCATCCAGCAACTGCTTGTTGTTTTCCATAAAAATGTAGTAAATAAAACTTGTTCACTGTTGTCCCTGTTCCTTGGTGCTGTTCGTCTGGACTGTGTCTCTTTAAGGGAGCTCTCCTCCACTTTGGTTTAAAATGGACTTGATGGACTGAAGTCATCAAACACTAGTGAAGATTTTAAACAAACAGTGGGATGTAGTTTTCACACACTCTCGTGTTGGTGTAAGCTGTCTATCAATGCATTGTTTTTCTTTTAAAAAAAAACTGATGCCAAAGCAATGCAACCATAAACGTTTTGACACAATGTTTTACAAAAACAAATATATCACTGCCTCTTCCACAGCTTCATAACGTTCCCTGAGCTGTAACAGTTGTTTGATGCAGTCTCTAGACTGGACTTTAAATAATTAACATATTAGATTTCACACTTGTTAAACCTGAATAACAACATTTGATTGCAAATGACAAAGTGTACTTTAACTACCGACGAATGTAAGTGTAATCATGCGTATAATGCAGTTATATATGGTACTTGTTTGTGGAAAAATATATGTTTTAACAGAAATTTCATCTTCAGCTTCCAATATTAAATTAAAACAGACAAATGTACCCTTCCTTTTACACAACTGTACGGGTCACAGAAAGCTCCTGATTAGGATTCTGGTGTTTTTTCATTTACAAAACTTTATAATGACACCATTTTGATGGTGAATTATATAATAAAATGGAAACCGACCAACAGTCCACTGTTAATTTAAGGGTAAAAGGTGTTAAAGACCAACAACACTTTAAAAAGACGCCCAGAAAACACATGCTACATGCTACAGATATGTTATGATTTTTTCTGCGATACTAATAAGAGTTTTGTAGTCATTTCTAATTGGAGCTCTAATAGTTCTCATAAAAAAAGGCATTATTCTGAGAGCGCGAGAGGCTGGTTCAGTTTTGAGGCTGGTCACCCAGCATTCATTAAAATAAAGCTGCTGAATGGCGTTCAAGCCCCCAGTCTTTATTGTCCAATTGTTTCTGTGATGAAGGGCCAGATGTCCCATACACACAGACAGAAAGACACGCACCTAGCTCCTGGGAACGTCCTAAAGCCCAATGAAAAACCTCTTATTTTGCCCTATTTTCAGTTTTTTATATTTCTACCAGATTTAAAGGTTCTTTAAAAAAACTACAATTAAACAATAACACAACGGTGCATTTAATATATTTGGACATTACTGCTGCAGTTTAGCAAAACCAGCTATGAGCATTAACACTTTAAAACACATTTAACCCTTAAACCAGAGGTTACTGTGCATGCGTACATCAGGACTCTGACCAGATTTAAAACCTTTCAGGTCAAATGTAAAACATATTTATTTAATCTTTCATTTAAACAGCTGGAAAATCATTAAGAACAAATTCTCATTTCCAATTCTATCAAGCAGCACATGCCCTACCTGTAGTTTTAATACTGGGGATATTTTTGGATAAAATGTTATGCACCAGGATAAGAGACATTCAAAGAACCAGCAAACATTACAAGACATTAGCAAACGCTGTAATGTAAACCTACCACTGGCTGATCCCACTGTGGCCACTGTTGGACCAGCAGCTGACCGCAGCCTCACCTCCGGACCGTCGATGCAGATGTGGGGCATGTAAACATACACAGATGTGGGGACGGCACCACACCAGACTTGGCTATGGCTATCATGCTACAGAGGCTAACAGCAGGTTGTGCCAAACGCATGGGCACTTCACCCTAAATTCACGATGGTACTGGACTCCATGATTCCTCTCTCAGAATAAAGGTACAGTAGAGCTACACTATTGATCACTAATGGTACACACAGTGTAAATGTACCTTTAAAGGTACAACAGGTGCGCTCCTTAAACGAACCAGTTCTCCAGAAGGAGAGGTGAATATTTGTAATCTTTCATGATGAAATCAACACAATTTACAGTTATAATAGAATAAGGTACGATTATGTTCCCTGACACGCACCCCTGAGGGTACCACCACAGTGACATGGTGTTCACCAAATCAAGGAAATCTTGGAGCTCTACAAACCCACACAGTCAGAGCCACTTCACTGATCCAGTGATTAGCGTGATTAATCATCTCCGCTTAATCACTACACCATGGGTTTGGAGCTGAATTCAGCTGAAGCTGCAGTTCCTGACAGTCACATTATCAACAAAACAGATGACCATGCTGATCTTCAGCTTCCTTTCATGTCAATGTGGGTATCTAAGGCGTGTCACTGAAGGGACACATATTTAACAGTTATAGTCATGAAATAAGACTCAAGCCCAGTTCTTCTTTAAAGTGCATAAAAACGGGGTTCATGCTGACAGCAAACAGTGCTTGGGATCCACCACTCTGCACGGAAACATGGCAGATCTGTAACGTTTAAAGACACCAGCTGAAACCCAAATGGTTCCCTGTTGGACGTGTATTACAGTGTATACAGAGGACATTATTTCATTATCTGTCCGACACACTGTATAAGGACCAGCAAGCCAGATATGATAAAGGCCCTAATGTTGACGCTGGACAAGGGTAAAAATGTTATATCAACGTTGATGGTAGAAGAATTGACTTGAGTGTCTTATTGTGAAACCAAGTCAAAGGGCTCCAAGGAACTTGTCCTTGAAATCTACTACTTCTCAAACCACACACCACCTGGAGGGTGAAGGCAAGCATGTGCTTCTGCCACAACAAGTTAAGACAACCACCTCCGCTTTTTTGAGCTATCACCAATGTAACTAAGACTGCAAAAGCTAATTGGCATAGTCAATAAAAGTCAAGTACAAAAATATCTAGCAATGACTTTCCCCCTGAAGTATTCTGCAATTTATTTGATATCTCACTGTGTTTGTTTACGCTGTGCCTTACTTGACTCTCAAATGAACCCTACGGGGAATCTAAAAAGAGCCAATCCTTTGACTTAGAATGTTAACAGCTAGGTCCTACTTATGTATCTCTGGCACCTCAACACCATCTGTGCTCCTCTCCTCTACAACAGGCAACACAGCTTCTAATAAAACAGCCTTAGATGAGCACGTGACACGTATAAAAATTGTTAAAGAAGATACCTGCAGAAAGAGGGAGGGGAGGGTGAGGGTAGGTGTAGAAAATGGGAGTGGTCATCTGTCTCCACCGCAACCACAGACCCTCAGCGTAGTGTAGGTCTACCTCCATTTTCAAATATTTGTAATATTATTTATTTAATTTGCAAACCGTTCCAAACCAAACATAAATATTGGCTCATTTTGCATGTGTTCATTCATTCCTGGTGTGTTACCGCTTATCTAGTCAGGTTTGTAGTGGGTCTGAACACTACCTGGAATTTAGTTCTCATTTCCATTCAAGTTATCAATTAAAATCAAATCAGCTAATAGACGCCAACACTAGCTAGCACTGTGACCACTGTGATTAGGAGAAAAGAGAAGCCATCCTACCTACCCAGAGCATAAAACAAAATAAGTGTGCTCCTGACATCCTGGTGTCAGATAATTGGGCCTTGATGATAACGCCAACTCTAAGAGTACTGTGCCAATCGGGAGCCTCTAGACGTCTACTTTTTTCTCATATAATTTTAGCTATAAAAATTACTTGCTTAACGTTGGGGCGGCACAGTGGAGCAGCAGGTAGCGTTGCAATCACACAGCTGCAGGGACCTGGAGGTTGTGGGTTCGAGCCCTGCTCCGGGTGACTGTCTGTGAGGAGTGTGGTGTGTTCTCCCTGTGTCTGCGTGGGTTTCCTCCGGGTGACTGTCTGTGAGGAGTGTGGTGTGTTCTCCCTGTGTCTGCGTGGGTTTCCTCCAGGTGACTGTCTGTGATGAGTGTGGTGTGTTCTCCCTGTGTCTGCGTGGGTTTCCTCCGGGTGACTGTGATGAGTGTGGTGTGTTCTCCTTGTGTCTGCGTGGGTTTCCTCCGGGTGACTGTGATGAGTGTGGTGTGTTCTCCCTGTGTCTGCGTGGGTGTCCTCCGGGTGACTGTCTGTGAGGAGTGTGGTGTGTTCTCCCTGTGTCTGCGTGGGTTTCCTCCGGGTGACTGTCTGTGATGAGTGTGGTGTGTTCTCCCTGTGTCTGCGTGGGTTTCCTCCGGGTGACTGTGATGAGTGTGGTGTGTTCTCCCTGTGTCTGTGTGGGTTTCCTCCGGGTGACTGTCTGTGATGAGTGTGGTGTGTTCTCCCTGTGTCTGCGTGGGTTTCCTCCGGGTGACTGTCTGTGATGAGTGTGGTGTGTTCTCCCTGTGTCCGTGTGGGTTTCCTCCGGGTGACTGTCTGTGAGGAGTGTGGTGTGTTCTCCCTGTGTCCGCGTGGGTTTCCTCCGGGTGACTGTCTGTGAGGAGTGTGGTGTGTTCTCCCTGTGTCCGCGTGGGTTTCCTCCGGGTGACTGTGATGAGTGTGGTGTGTTCTCCCTGTGTCTGTGTGGGTTTCCTCCGGGTGACTGTCTGTGATGAGTGTGGTGTGTTCTCCCTGTGTCTGCGTGGGTTTCCTCCGGGTGACTGTCTGTGATGAGTGTGGGGTGTTCTCCCTGTGTCCGCGTGGGTTTCCTCCGGGTGACTGTCTGTGAGGAGTGGGGTGTGTTCTCCCTGTGTCTGCATGGGTTTCCTCCAGGTGCTCCGGTTTCCTCCCACAGTCCAAAAACACACGTTGGTAGGTGGGTTGGCGACTCAAAAGTGCCTGTAGGTGTGAGTGTGTGAGTGAATGTGTGAGTGTGTGTCGCTCTGTCAAGGACTGGTGCCCCCAATGCTGCGCCCAATGTTTCCAGATCGGCTCTGGACCCGCCACATCCCTGAACTGGATAAGGGTTACAGACAATGAATGAATGCTTATGTTTTTACCTTTTGTTGTTGACATCCGTGCAGCTCTGCTGTCCCCATACACTTTCAGTCTTTATGATTTTAAAGTCTACATTGGGAATGCTCCATTCAGGAAAGACTTACTGATTTGCCTCTATATGCTCCATCGCAAGGTTATTAAGCTACATTATTAAATTAAAGGTGCCCTAGGCAATTTTAACAGAATATGCCTGTTCCACCTATGTACATCTGCCAGCGGTCTCACATCCTGAATCCTGACCAATGGACAGGCCCCTGCCAGCGGCGACAACAACAAAACCGCCATCTGCTCCCTCAGTTTCTCAAACGGCTTTTCCCTCAGGTTCAGAACGCACTTTTTCTGATGCCATCGCTAAATTAACTAATTACTTATAAATGTAAATTAATGTGTGATAGTTGGAAAATAAAATATGTATAACTCCAAAGTGCTTTTAAAAGGATGTGAATATTAACACTGACCCCAGATCTGATCCTGAACCCTAACAGTGAAAAATGAGCAACAAACCAACAACCGACCGCTCCACATTCAACGACTTCGAAAAACCGTTTACGTCTCACCAAAGTAATTTGAAATATTAGTGGAACTTTTCCTGATATTTTCACTATTGTTTTTGACACTGGCGACTTTCCTTCACCTGTTACCTTCTCATTCGAGTTCATTTTTTAAACGAAAATTAAACTCTGAATCATGAGTTGGAGCACAGCTCTCGTCACAGGGCTTTATTTCCGTTAAACCGTCAACGGTCATCAGCGAATTTGAATTGTCCACAGCAGTTAGGTCTCTCTCTCCACAGCGACACGGTTATTTAACAGAGCCGAGCGGGTCTGAGGGGTTTTACCTGATGGTGTGTCTCTCTCTCCACGTTAACTCCGTTGACTTCCACCACTCTGTCCCCAGCGCGGAGTCCCGAAGCCTCTGCCGGGGAGGCGGTCTCCACTTTGCGTATGTACTGGCCGCTCTTGCCCTTCTCTCCGTGCAGGTGGAAGCCGTAGCCGTTCTCCCCTTTGGACATGCAGCAGAGCCGCGGCTTTAACTCGTTCGCCATGCTTCAGCTTCCACATAAACACACACACACACAAGCTCAGTCTCTCTCTCACACACACACACACACACACACGCGGGGGTCCACGGGGGGCGGTTTCACCAGTCAGCGGCTTCACACAACTCCCAAATTTCATCTGCAACCTCAGAACCCAGAGAGGCTCTGTAAACAGGATCTTGGCGGTCTGCACCGCGCCATGTCAAACACGCGGCTCGGTTCTGCTGTTTAGCGCTAAATAAAGTTCGTAAACGGTATCGTAGAGAGCTTACGGCCCAAAGCTGTGCCCCAATAAACCGCCTTCTTCTCCAAAAACGTGTGAGATTTCCCCCCAGGGTCACTGACGATCAGCGCCGCAGTCCCTGGAGAACACCCAGAGATAACGATCCACCAGCGGTACCCCCTCCTCAGACCTCCATCGTGTTCTTCAGTCTCTGAGTGTGTGTGTGTGTGTGTGTTACAACAGTGAAAGTAAAGATCCTGCAGAAGGAGATGGACTACAGCTCTAGCCCCGCCCTTCAGCAGTCGCTGGAAACACTTCGAGTTACTCCCCTGCAGTTGGATGTGCGCCTTCTTGTAAAAATAGCTCTTGTACTTATCTTTTTCTCTTTTCTTATTTGGAAGACCTTCCCTAACACGTGTTATAGTTTCACAGGTGGAGAAAAACAAGAAATTAGACCCGTGTGACAAAAAATAACAGTTCTGAAGACTTTCAACCAGGCGACGTTGAGAAAAGGTGGGCAACAGATTGCAATGCTGCCCCCTTGCGGACGACTAGGAAGACGATGCTTAGGATTCATTTCAAACCGTGCCGACTCTGTAGTATGCATTTGATTTTTTTTTTGTTTTAGAGCAATAGATTAAGACATAGCTAGAGTTAAGCCAAGTCCAAGCTAAATATTTTTTTTTGTTGAGGCCCGATCTGTATTTTGATCTTCACAAAGAGTATAAATGTATAAGCAATATCTTGTCTGTCTACGGTGACCAGACGTCCTCCTTTCCCCGGACATGTCCTCTTTTTTTAGACTTAAAAAAACGTCCGGCATTTTGTTTTTCTAGCGCTTACATAGAACTTCGAGAAATTTCGTTCACAAACTAGTCCCGCCCTCCCCTACTCCGATTGGTTCTCTTGAGTGAGAAGGGGGCGTGGTGAAGTAGCCTAAAATCTTCTGATTGGACGGTCTGACTGTGGAGCTACCGTTATTGGTCGATAACCTTCTCTGTAAACATTTAATTGGTCAGTCTGCACGTCAGTATACGTCCACCCCCCCCCCATCCTATGGTCACCCTTTGTCTGTCTTATTATTCTGACAGTATGATGTAACAATTTTCAAACATAGTGTACATTTGTCTTTAAAAACATGAAAACATTCAAAGTTGAGATTAATTCTTTCATTTGCATATTCACAGTGTCATATTCACACTTCTTTTTAAATATACTTTATTAAGAAATTCATACAAAACAGTAAAATATTACACTGCTAACAGAGCACATCAAAACAGTAGATATTTTCTCTTTTTAACATAAGGACGGTACAATACCATATAATTCACATATTTCAAAATTCTATAATTTTATCAGAATCCGTGGATGTTTGTCTATTGTTCTTCTGTCCATTGTTCTTAGTCTTTTCAAGTCACACAAGTCCTGTTTAAAAACAGCTTCAGCAGGAATTTGAATTTGATTCATAACCATTTTACATCCAGTCTTCCAGGTTTTATTATTAACTATAGACCAAATAAACCAATAAAAATCTGTGTATCCTCAAACATGCCATACATTAAAGTTCTACACTTAATATCTACATTAAAACCAACATCTTTAATTCTAGTCCATATTCCAGCTGCTCGTCCACATTCAAGGAACAGATGTTGTATTGTTTCTCTGAGTGACAGTCAGAAACAGCTCCATTTCACCACACATCTCACTGCTGATCGACCAGCACTGATCGCCCTCGGCACATCTCCAACACAGTGCTGAAATGGCTTTAGTTTGGAGGTTTTTATTAAAATGTCACTCTCTGTGGGGTTTGGTGCTTGTCTGAAGTTGACCTCCACAGATGTGTTCATTTATTTTATTATAAATACTTTTACTTCTAAGAGATACTCATTCAAGGTTTAATTGCTTATATTTTTCAATAAAATCTCCATAAATTAATTTGAAATAAAGAATGCCATGTCTGGCCCTTCCTCTGTTTTGGTCCGTGTTGTTACATTACTAACCCCAGTTGTGTTTAAACCCACCCTACTGCACCCAAACCCCCAACTGTTTCAGTTTATGAAAGACCTCTCTTTTTGTCGCCTCCCCAGTGGTACCCCACACAAACCGTACACACATTTTATTAATCCGTTGAATACATTTATCTGTGGGTGGGAAAACAGTCGCCAACAACAAACCCTTTGACAAAATAAAAGTTGTAATAATCTTTATCTGTGTTTTATCATTTAAAATATTCAGTATTAATATTACGCTTCTTTTTTCAGATCCGGTAATTGTTTAGAGGACATCAAAGGATGCCTTGAATAACAGGTATTCAGTTTTTCCACATTAAATGTATGCAACAATATTATTAAACAGATGCCCTAATGTAAACACATAATATATATCACAAAATAAATAAATACAAATTCTATAAGTGATTTCCCTGCGTGGGTTTCCTCCGGGTGACTGTCTGTGAGGAGTGTGGTGTGTTCTCCCTGTGTCTGCGTGGGTTTCCTCCGGGTGACTGTCTGTGAGGAGTATGGTGTGTTCTCTCTGTGTCTGTGTGGGTTTCCTCCGGGTGACTGTCTGTGAGGAGTGTGGTGTGTTCTCCCTGTGTCTGTGTGGGTTTCCTCCGGGGTGACTTTCTGTGAGGAGTGTCGTGTGTTCTCCCTGTGTCTGCGTGGGTTTCCTCCGGGTGACTGTCTGTGGGGAGTGTGGTGTGTTCTTCCTGTGTCTGCGTGGGTTTCCTCCGGGTGACTGTCTGTGAGGAGTGTGGTGTGTTCTCTCTGTGTCTGCGTGGGTTTCCTCCAGGTGACTGTCTGTGAGGAGTGTTGTGTGTTCTCTCTGTGTCTGCGTGGGTTTCCTCCGGGTGACTGTCTGTGAGGAGTGTGGTGTGTTCTTCCTGTGTCTGCGTGGGTTTCCTCCGGGTGACTGTCTGTGAGGAGTGTGGTGTGTTCTCCCTGTGTCTGCGTGGGTTTCCTCCGGGTGCTCCGGTTTCCTGCCACACTCCAAAAACACGCTGTTAGGTGGATTGGTGACTCAAAAGTGTCTGTAGGTGTGAGTGAATGTGTCTGTGTGTGTCGCCCTGTGAAGGACTGGCGCCCCCTCCAGGGTGCATTCCCGCCTTGCGCCCAATGATTCCAGGTAGGCTCTGGACCCACCGCGACCCTGAACTGGATAAGTGTTACAGATAATGAATGAATGAGATCTTGTGAGCACAAATTGTGACAATTAAGGGTACTACACCTTTACTAGGGGGAAAAAAGGACAAAATGACTATGATGTGGTTTATATTACTTCTTTAATGCAAGATATTTGTAGAATGAATACAAAAGATTTTACATAATTTTAATATCCTGCTCCACTATTAGTATAACCAGTTTATTTGATATTTTTCTATATATATCTACTATGTTCATTTAGATGTGTCTGGCTGAGGTAACTGTACAGTTACAGCTTGAGAAAAGTACCCAACATGAAACATATGAATGAAAAAAAAAGATATTAATTAATTTAAAAATGCAAACAATAATAATAATAATAATAAATTAAAAAATGGGCCTGGAGTTTTGTGTTCACATGTTTATTTAAAAAAAAGAAATTAAATAATATCAGTTTAACAGTGAACTTCCAAATCTGGAAATCAAGGCTCTTCCAGGACTAAAGAATAAATCTCTGCTGAAACTCTGAGGAGCCGAGATTCTCCTGTAAAACTGAGCAGAAAATGTAGAAAACGCATCTTCAAAAAGAATGAAATATAAGATTTAAAAAACTGTAACAGAACCGTGTTCACTCCACAATTCGAAGCTTATATTATATCCATAATCCACACTGCGTTGTTAAGAACAGCATTAAAACTACTCCGAAGGTCTGTGTAGTTCTGATATTTCACCGGCAGCAGCAGAAGGCATCCACTAATGTGTGCTTGTGGACGACATTCAAAGTTCTTTTTCTCTGTAAACTGCACTGTAATGTGTTTTCCAATTACAACATCAGCCCCTGTACAGAAACGAAGGAAGCGCTGCAAGATGCTATCATCCAGTTCCCTGATGTACCTTTGTAGGTGTCTAGCTACAGTACTCTGTTGGGCATTCATGTCTTCAGGAAATTTCAGAACCGTTTTGACCTTCTGAGGTGAAGGAACACGCTCCTTGATTATATCCACGAGTCTGTGCGGGGAAACGGTTTTGGCGAGGTCCTTCAGAATGGGCTTCCAGCACTCGATAACAAACATGGGAGTCTGAATGAGAGCTTTGTGGCCCAACTGCGACAGAAGATGGGCAATGTTTTCTTCGGTGGGCATTCGATGGCATTCATAGGAATCTAGAACGTCCAGCAGTGAGTCTTGATCAACAGACTGAAAGTCGCTCATAGCGTGCTGGAGGACCACCCGGTCATGCTTTGAAACATACAGCATGAAAGCCTCTGTCACGCTGCTGTACACGGTGCCGTATATCGCCTCTTCCAAAAATGGCAGAGGGAGATGAATGGGGAAGTATTTCTCAGCCACCCAACCTTTAAGAAGGACCCTTGCAATGGCTTGCCACTCAGTGGCCTGGAGTTCGTGCCTAAGGTACGGAGCCTTCACATCAGTCCCTAGGGTGCATCTGTTATAGAATTCACTCCAGAATTCAGAGAGGCAATCACGGAAAACTCCAGCTCCACCTCCCACTTCTAGTCCTCCATTAGGAAGCTTCATATGAATGTTTACCTCTTTGTTTATAATTGTAGGGTCAGCAAAAGCACCGATCATGTCACTGAGACAGTTTCCTCTTCGCACCTCAACCACGACCTTTGAATTTCCATCAAAAGGCATCGTGTCATCTAAACTGTCGTAATCAACAATCTGTGCCCCGGTTCTTTTATCCTCATCATCTCTGTAGCACTGATACTGTCCATTTCCTGTGCTTGTTGAATCCTCGCTGGTCTGTGGAACAGTCCTGACATCATATACAGAGTCCTGATTGTTCAGCTCTGCCATCCATCTGGCATTGACCATGAAATGGTTCTCTCGGTTTTGATCCTCCCAAATGGTTTCATCGTAATCCGGTTTGAGTCTGGGCATCGCAGGAACATTTTCCGTTTCTCTGTCAAAGTGGTTCTCCAGTGTTTGGCTGTTCATGGCAAAGCTCGCATCACCATTTGCCATTTGCCCATAATTACTGGCCCCTTCTACAGACAGATCCTGGGAACTCTGCATATTGTCTGCATTGCGCCTTTTTGTGAAGAGGTAGAGTCTCAGGATTTTTACCTTGTAGACGTCATAGAGGTCTCCAACAGTGAGGTTTTCGTCGAGACACCTGTGAGAGAAGTCCCGGATGTCGCATTCAACATCTTTCAAATAAAAAAACCTCGAGGCTCCATTAGGGAAAAAGATTCTCTCGGCCATTTTCTGAACGTCACACATTGTGGCTTGTTTGTTTATACTAATGTGCTTGGTCCCGCCACCGTTAGCAGTGCGAACTTGTTTAAAACAACAGCTCTTCTCATTATAATTCATCCATCCAAGCTCCACTCTCCTGGCTTTCTTTTTTGCGTACGAGTTGCCTATATGCTTCTTTGAAACTTCCTCTCTCGGTCCAAAACTCCTTGCTAGTGGCGGCTCGATCAGTTGGGAACTCTGGGATGGCTGGTTGCTAAGGCAAAAGGCTGTGACTGCCAGTCTGTCTCCGTAATGTGGTATATACTGTTGGAGTTCGTTGTCTCCCATCAGCGGAATCACAGTGATATCAATCTGATGAGAACAGAAGTTGACAATAAGAATTCTTCATTCACTTCCACATATCTGTCTACAGATACCCAGAATAAGTCAAATATCACTAATCTATGATGGAACAGTTTATTTTATGGACAATACATCATATTATCACCATCCAATTAAAAACAAGTATCTCCAAACTAGTAATTTTACAGGGGAAGGAAAAAACTTTTAATGGAAGTCAATGTAAAACAATTTAATTCCAAGTAAATTTGGAGCATCTTTATTGGTTCAGCCATCTTGGAATTCTCACACAAAGTGAGAGCTATTGTGTTCAAATTATGTACTAAACTAAAAATTATATTTTTATTTACAATAGCCAAGTACATATCCATTTTTAAATAATAAAAAAATGACCTAGTAGTTCATCATAACTCACCATGAGATTAAACGGTATTTAAAGCTTACACCTTTGAAAGACAATAGAAAATCTCTTGAATTGCTTCAGATCTTTCATGAAAATTCAGGTATTAAAGTTGATCAACTGTGCGTCTAAAAGGATGCGTAGCTGTAATAAAGTGTGTGTTTGGGATCATTTGGACTGAGAATATCACGGGAATAGACAGAACTTCGGTGGAAAATATCACTGCAGTTTTCTTTTGAGAATGAACAGAATAGATGCTGTAACAGAGGCATAGGTTTACACTAAATACAGAAACACCCAACACTACAGTTGTTGATAATTCAGTGTAATTGTCTAATAAACTTCTGTTAAACTCTGAGAATGAGAACTAAAAACTTGCTTTTAATGTCCATTTTCACCCTCTCTGACTTCTGCACACAGTACTCTACACCAGTGGTTCTCAGTCCGAGTCCTGGTCCTCGTGGCCACAGCCCGGCACGTTTTAGAGATTCCTTTGCTCCCAACAAGTCTGAGGCAACCAATGAGTTCATTACAACACCTTCCGAAGCTAAAGTGAGTGTAATGGAGCAAGGAGAAAACTACAAAATGCAGGGCAGTGGCCCACCAGGACCAATATGTAGAGCCACTTGTGTACACACAGATCTGGTATTTTCATTATAAGACGTAACATTATTATGGCCTACCTTGTCCACTTCCATTCGTTTGATCAGGTCCTCGTCCATTCCCCGCTCCCGTAAGAAGTCAACAAGCGTGGACAGCTCCTCCATCTCTCTGACAATTATTAAAAATAAATAGTTGGTCCATTTTTCCACTACATGATTTACTTAAAAAGATGTATTAACATGGCTATTTAACGTAGTCAACAACTGGAAGAATGAATGGAATACAGCTTTGTGAAATTTGCACTAGAAAAATTCATATTACTGCAGCGTGAAAATTAATGTACAGTAAATTGTTCAATGTGAATCTTTGATGTAGGATCTGTATAGTTAAATTAATAGTAAATTACAGTGATACGTCTAAACTTATGTAAACACTGACTTTGGAATTTCTTGTTAATTTTGTTAATTTATATATAATTTTAAAGAAACCACAAAGGGGTATTCAGTTTTGCCTCTAGTTGAGAGTTAAATGTAAATGTGCTGGTGTCAAGAAAAGTTGATCTGTTAATGTATTCTTTAGTAGGAGCAACTGCTGCACATTTGACAATCCACTCAAGTTCAATGCCGCCGTACTGATACTGTAAGAAGTAACTATTTAGAAACCATTAATTAGCCATTATTTTTAATAAAGTTTAACTCACAACACTGAACCCTACTTAGGAATTTATATAATTTATTATTCTTTTAGTGCAAGAGAATTCGGAGTTTAGTTCAATCTTTTCGCTACTGGTTCAATCTTTACTATCTTCAATAAAAGAACAACAATGGGATGAATTTCCAAAAATGTTACATTATGTACTTGTTCGACTGAGTTTTAAAAGATAACATTTAAAAAAAAAAATCAGAGTGTTTCCCCAAACTCTTCAGACTCATTTGTAAACTAATAAAAATGATTAATTATTCAAAGGTGATTTTATATTTGGATCTTGTCCGCCTTAAAAACCTATTGGGAACAAATACAGCATTCTGTGAGGTAGTGCTGGTCCCAGAACAAGTGAATTTGACTCATTAGTCGTACTACTTACAGTATTAATAGTGTTTCTTTCTTTGATTTGTTTTTATTTATCCACCAAACTGTAGAAACATTTCTGCTGAAATCTCTAAGGCACTGGTTTTGATGGAACGATATCCTGTGATTTTCCAGTTCCAAAACAACTGACTAAACTCAGCAATTACATTAACAGTTTGATCTGTGAGAAATCAAAACTCTGCTTTCCCCATTTTACACGTACCCAGATTAAACCGAGCAGCTCAGCAGTAATAACCAGTCATTTAATAAAAAAAAATCATTTCATTTTACATTTTTGTTCATAAATATCTAACCATGGCACAAATGTCTGTTAAATGCATCCACTACATCGAGGCTGAAATGATGCAATGAATACAGGCAACGCCCTCAAACCTGTGTGTGAACACGAATACAGGACTCAGACAACACAAAGGGTTAAAAAAGAAAAACTTGATAGGTTGTTTTTTTTGGCAACACATTTATTCAACATTTATTCCTACTCAAGTTTAATCTGAGCAAACAGTGTGGAAAAGAAACATCTTCAGCATTTTATGACCGTTTAACAACAAAATGTTAAAAAAAAAAAAATCTGTGATCAAGTCACTGATTCACACGGAGCTCACGGCCAGACAAGGGGCTGACGCCATGTTCGTAATTAGGTGCATACACCGTGGGAGTCATTTTAATGCAGTCCAGATCCAGGAGATTCATTACAATCACGCTCCTGATAAACTACACCAAACCCAACTGGGGTTTCAGGGCAGTGTCTTTATCAAGGAGAGTGACGCAGATATGTACAGTGGCAGAGCCAAACACAGTCCAGTCCAACTCTAGTCCAAAAAAACTATACAAAAACAAATCTGGGTCATTCCTAAGCCACTTAAAATCACATTAATTATAAAGTATACAGACTATGAAAATGAGTGGACGGTGGCTTTAACACAAACATTTAAAATCATTTCAAGTCCTAGGTTCCACTGCCAGCGCGCTCAGTGCTTTGCTTTCCCTGCCCCAATCAGATTTGATGCTTGTTATGAAGTGGTGGGTGGAGGAAGACACTGGGATGTCCAAGGACCCACACTATGAGGAGTCGTCTTGTGGATGAGAAAACATACTCATTGAAGGAATCTATAAAATAAGAAAAGAAAAATGTGTGTGTATAATATAAGTATTTTAGTCCTATTTTATAATGCATATTAGACAGACAAAGGTTATTTTTAGCTACAGCTGATGTCTAGCTCAGGCGTGTGATGCTCTAAGTCTCCTTGGACTTAACTTGAATAGTTAATACAACATGGAAACTGAGCAGAACTTTTTCAGGGGGTTGGGGGTTAAATACTTATTTCACAGGACAGATGATATATCAGACACAGCATCATTATTTAAACCAATATAAGACATATTTAAAAATGGACATCAATTCCCTAAATTAGCTGCCATTCCGGACAGTGCCAGATTGAAATAATATGCATCCCAGATGCAGGCGTTTATCCCTGATCAGAATGAGGGGGTTTTAGACAAGGAGGCACTCAATCAACTTAAACCCAAAGATAATCTGATAGAAAACGGTTTATTAAGATGATATTTAGGAAATCCAGGACAAATAAAAATTTCAAAATCACTTCAGAGAAAACACTCAACTTGAAAATATTTTGATTTGATTCGCATTAAACAATTTCCCCATTTCAGGACAGTACTCACCTGGTAACTCAACCCACAGCCTAAGGGGTAAGTGTTCTCTCCCACGGCTATTAGTAGCGGGGGTTGATTTGCTAAATAACTTATTGGAGTGCCTGTCATACTTCTGAGGAGCGTAATATCTGCATCAGTTACCTCCAAAAATTTCCTGTGGATTAAAAAATGCTGATGATTAAAAAAAAACGTAATAATAAAATACATTTAAAAATAAATAATAAATAAAAAAAATGACGGTTGTTTTTTAAATTAAGAAATGCAACAGCAACCAAAAATGACTCAAGTATCCCTTTAAAGACGCACTGTCACAGTGTGAAAACAAAGTAGGAGAAGTAGGTCTTCCATGTCAGTAACTTTCAGACACGATGCATTTCCGTATAATCGAGACAATATATGAGCGCGACTGTTTCTGCACACAAAGCGTGTCCGAATAGTGTTGAATATAAACATTTCTACACACCACGTTACATGTATTTATCAAGTCAAGCATCGTTTCTTGTTTAAATAATTATTTCCTCTGGAACTTAAGCACATATCGTGAGTTATTTTATAGTGTTACATTGTTGCAGGACACCTACACAGCCATTAAAATTCAACAGTTAGTGAAACAGGCTGCTGGGATTATCATTTATTACATATGCATTGTGTTCACATTATATCCAGATAAAAATAAACCAGCTGTAGGTTTCAAAGAACACCTTCATTTATTCATTTTCCTTTTGTTCTCTGTGAAGTTTCATGGTCAATTTATTTCAGTTTGTCTTGTGCAGCTGGCAGAACTCAGACAATCCCTCATCTAGTTTCCTAGGACCGCTCGAACTTGGCATGACACCAGTTTGTTGGTTTTCATCAAGAACCTGCTGCCAATGCCTCACAATCTCGGTCAAACTCTTCTCTAATCACTTTGGAGGTGCCACCACAAAGACCCCCTTGTTGTTCTCATCACTTTCTTCAACTGTCAAAGTTAGGGTTAGTTTCTGCACGACGGAGATATCCAAGGTCATCTCGGCTAAGAATATCTCAGCCAATTTTCATGCGTTTATTAAACAGCTGAAATACAGACAGAAATATTGACAGGATTAGCATCGCAATCAAATCAGAAAAAAAAAACCTTACAGTATTAGATCTGCATTATAGTTTATATAAATCATTTTTATAGCCTTTTAAATAGTTTCTTACCACAATACACACAATAAGTTAAAACGTGAAATAACTGTACACTGCTTGTGAATGCAGAAGTGAGGGTGGCCTGGGTGAACTGAGGGCGCACATCACGTTTCACACTTGATGCGACATGGATGATGCTCTGGAACACTTACGCAATGTGTACGAATGCTAGACAACATTGCGAGGTGCCAGCGAGTTCTGTTTGCTTAGCATTGGAAGACATTACAAATTATAAATTACAGATTGCTCCATTGATCATGTATGGCCTAAATATATTTTATGTAGACTAAATTTGTGTATCACTTTTTAATGAACTGTTATACTTCATCACTATCGGCAGGCACAGGGGTCAGAAATAGACCCAAAGTAACACATGATACCACAGTGGTTCCACAAGTCATGTGCAGTTAATGTAAACGCTACATTGATTAGTGCCTAAGCCTAATGCTCACAGCATGGCATCATCAATATAAGAGCCGACTGTACGTGACACCAACATGCACTTTACAACAGTGGTACCACAAGTATGAAAACGCACTTTGGGTAAAATGTTGAGACCTATGCCTCACAACTTATTCCTTTGTGAAATTTTGTTGAGGTTTGAAATGGGCCAAAAACAAACGACAATTCCGCTTTCTCCAGCAACCAACAAACAACCAAACTCTGCTCCCGAGCACGTCGCCCGTATTCAGCCTCATCAACATAAAAAAGTGAATTAGCGAGAGGAGCCACGCTGAGAGCGGCAGCACAGCCTTGGGATTTTAAAGCAGCAGGATGTTGGGTATTTTCTTAATGTGAAACACTTCCAGCTTTGAAAGATGTGTCTGATCAGAGAATCTCTGGGCTGTATGCTACTTATCAAAGGACAATTCTGGAAAACGTCCAGACTTAATGCTTCTGTTTTCTTTTTCTTTCCAGGAGAAGAGTTCATATGTGAAAGCTGCATGTGTAACACCATTGGTAACTTTTCAGAAGCTTGTTTGCAGGCTGTAAAACTGTACAGTCAGAAAAGGCTTACCCTGTTACGACGACTAGTAAAGGCTCACATTAATCACGCCCTTCAGATCAAGATTTTTCTGTGCTTTTAAATGTTCAAAGAATCTACTGCATGCCTCTAAAAGGAGAAGAATGA
The DNA here is from genome assembly GCF_029633855.1 of Hoplias malabaricus. Taxonomy (NCBI): domain Eukaryota; kingdom Metazoa; phylum Chordata; class Actinopteri; order Characiformes; family Erythrinidae; genus Hoplias; species Hoplias malabaricus. The sequence goes on along the minus strand of NC_089812.1, from coordinate 37,388,093 downwards.
AATATCAACAAATATTGCAGTTTATTTTGAACATTGTTCCCAATAATAACTGGAATTCAGAAATGTGATGCACTCTCAGAAGTGTAATATCAAGACTAACACTGTAGGAGTGAACTGGTGACTGTAGATCATCACGAGTGTAATGTTAGGCGGTGTAAGACAACCAGTGGTGTCCTACTGCTTTTATACAAAGGTTCTGTAAAAGTCTGTTACTCCTCTGTTTGTGTCTCAATTTTAGATTTAATATAATGTTTGGTTTAGGTTAATTCTCTGTTCATTACAGTGATATACTCCACTGTGTCTCCACTTGTTACGGCAACACTAAGAATTTTAGGATCCATACAACAAAAATTAGTTTAATTACGTTTTTAAAAATCTAATCAGTGACACTACGGTATCCTTCTATAAACTTACTCCTCGACAGACTGTCTGTCCCCCAGGCTATATATTGTCCTTAATGGCTTCAAACATTATAACATATGACTTATAACATATAGGGATGTAATAGTCTCTATTTCAGCCAGATTTTGGGCAATATTTTTACTTTCCCAGCACATTATGCTTACTGCCCAGACCATTAAATCAAACACTATCAGGTGGGATAAAACGTCTTCAGAATACTGTACGTCAGATTTGTAGGAAAAATAAATAAAATGTGTACCAGTCTTTTGGTCCCACTCTCCACTGCAGATCTTGACCCTGGTGTCTGTGTCTCACTGCAGCCTAATGAAAGGGGATATTTTTGCTATTAGAGAATATATAAACAGAGTACTGACATTTAAAGTACAAATGAACATGTTACTAGAATTCCACTGCTCAGTTAAGTCCCATGGGCATTTTCATACTACATGATGAAGCAGCCTGGTTTGGAATTGTCTTGGACAGGATTCCATCTTGCTTTTCCTGCATCTCCCTAATACCACTTCCACTGTTTAAGACGTCCTCTTTTAGCTCTTGGATGATATTCACAATCTTAGACATGACTCCAATAGTAATACTACCACCACTACCACTACTACTACTGCTACTACTACTAATAATAATAATAATAATAGCAAATAAGCAAGTTCTTATAAAATTGAGTGACTGGATCATGACAGAGAATGTGTAGTTCTATTTAAAATAGCTGACAGACAAATACAGCCATGACTCACTACGTTCCCCCCAAAAAAATAAATGTTAAGGCTTTTTTGCCACAAACAAGAAACTTGATGTAAATTGTTTGTGCTGCAACCATGACGACTGACAGGTTAGCCTCATTTCTACAGATACAATGACCAAAAAAATAAATAAATAAAAATAAACAATTAAATAAATATAAATAAAATATTATTTCACCAATATTATGCTTCTAAATTGAGTGGTTTCCCTCCAAATTGGCAGAATTTTGTTTGCAATTTGTGGTCTGATTTAGTATGGTTTTAACAGATTTATTTGCAATGTAAAAAAAAAAATCTCTGAATGGAATGCTTTATAAAGCAGCTGAGTTTAAACAGGCCTAGTCCACATACAATCACTGGCTGAAAATTTAATGAACAAGTTATTCTCCTATAAAGAGCTCACTGTAGCTACAACCCTGTAAACAGTAATTAATCGGCTAAACAGCATCAGTAATCCATCAGACAGACTAATCAAGGCTCTCAAAAATACGAACTAAATTTACTGGAAAGAATGGATAAGTGACCCGTCTTATGTGTATGAGCTGTTACATTTCTTTCATTGCTTCCAAATATGTACTTTTTCTGATTGCATAGGGTCATGTTTATTATCATAAATAATACGAAACTTCATATTCTTCAAATTTGTGTCAAAAATATCTATAATATATGCACATGAAAATATGAATGTCCTTCCAGATTATTATTATTACTATGGATCTGTACATTTTTATATATCAGCAGTTTACTATTAGGCAATGGTTTAATATTTTTGAAATGCTGGACAGCACATTGTCTGTGTACTTTTGGGCAGTTTGGTAGATTATTAAACACACCTTATGGCTGCAAACCACTCTAGAAATCTGATGCAGCAATATACCAGTTTCAGATATAAAAATAACAAATGTACTGATGTGATTTGCACTGTGAATTAAGTATAATACAACACACTTTCACTTAAACGGCTCCTAACATTTGTTATATTTACATACATTTATTAGTTATAATAACTGCTGCTCTACATCTGATCCTGTCATGTTAATGTGACAGGTCAAGTCTAACTAGCTACATACTGCGCCTACACCACAATATTAACATTATGAGTTAATATTGTGTAAACTTACTTCCAAACATCGTCCAACGTTACACCATCCTGACCTGTAGACCTGTTCTCTGGAGAGGCTGGAGCTCGGGAACGGCGTGTAGGTGTCTCCTGGTAACGGGAACTGTCTCGCCGTACTGACCCAACAGAGGAAGGGCAAGTGTAGCAGTGAAAAGTCGGTGCTTGATTCACTGTAACGAGCAACTTTGTTTTTTTATGTAATAATAGTAGAATAATACTGATTATGTTTAAGTGTTGGCTTAATAAACCTACAAATAATGTATATATTTACATATACGTAATTACATATAAATATACACAATTACATATGCATATATATTTCTAAAACTATTTTGAAATACATTTTTAATCATATTTAATATTACATGGAGGACAAAGTTACTAATTTAACTCATATTGTCAGCTGTAGTATTATTTATTTATTCACCGAAATATCAAAATGGCCACACCCACATGAATAACCACCATTTTCTGGGTGCTGTAAAGACACAATCTACTCTTTCTCTTTAAAAAAGGCTCAGCTTAGCTGGCGGTGATGGTTCCACTGTGATGTCTTTTTTACAGTCTTTACAAAAAAACTAAATAATTACTAATTTAAAGTTTGCAATTCCTGTGTATGAAAGTCTACATATTACGAGTCATGTATTGCCAGACACTTCAGGGAGAGGTTGGTAGCCACTGCCATTTAAAGTGGCCAGAAGATCCAGTCACAAGTCTTTCCCATCAGAAAAGTACCAGAGCCAGTACAAAATGAACGTCAATGTTTTTAAACAGAGGTACAGAACGACAATCAGAATGCAAGTGGCAGATTTCTGACAGTGAGGCCAGCTTAACTCACTAAAGCCATCAGACTATCCATCTACTCTTGTGCAGAGCGTCTGTAGCTGAGACTAACATCAGGAGGTGAACAGCTCACTGCAAAAGCATTAGTGAAGGTAAACTATACAGTATAGAACACTTTGAATAATCTTCATTCTGGGGCGCACTTATCCATAATCACCTTTGCACAAGTTATCCAATGGTCTACATTATTAAATATGCAGAAGGTATTGTTTATTATTATTATTTCCAAAATATAATAAACTACGTTACGCTAACATTAGCTAAGGTCCAGGTCAAATCTGAAACAACAAACAAAAGCCGCAAATTAATTTTCTGTGCTGTTGTCGGGCAAAACATGTTCTTCATGAATACGCACTTCCATTTAAATTCATGTATTCCAGATTAAGGACCTGTGCATGGATTCTGGTGTTTTTGTTTAGAGACGATCAGTGGTGTGTTAGGAGATTATCCAAACGGCTGAATGATTAGTGAAATGCTAGTACATGTTCCATAAGAGATCCCTTTTTTCACATTTCAGTTTCACAGTGGAAACAACAAAGCCTAGATATCTTTGTCCCCCGTACATCTAACAGCTACTGGAGGATCCACAGGCATTCCCAGGCCAGCCAGGAGATATAATCCTGTTTGCAGGTCATGGGTCCACCTCGGAGACGACTCCTAGTTGGCTGTGACTGGTACATCTGCAGCAGGAGCAATCCAGGAGGCATCCATATCAGATGTTTGAACCACCTTAACTGGCTCCTCTAGATGAAAGGAGCAGTGGCTCTAATCCGAGCTCCTCCCGGATCGCTGAGCTCCTCACTTGTTCACAGACAGCGTACCCAGAAACTAACCAGAGAAAACTAACTTCTGCCACTTAGAGATTTCGTACTTTCAGTCAATACTCAAAGCTCACAACCCTAGGTGAGGTGAAAGCGTAGCTGCGTTTGAAAATATGTCACAACACATTTCATAATGAAGCACAAACTGCAATTATCTGCAATAGGCCAAGAGTTGATCTGACATTGCAGGATGAAATCCACATTAATTCTACTGTAAACAAGATTCAACTAATGAACCACATTTCCATATTCTAGAAACCTGGCAAAGCCTTCCACAGGGAGGCCCTTAAATTGGTAAATATATCCAACACCCCTGCACCCCTTTGGTCTGATTACTATTACTGTGGTCAATAGGTTTTGGCAGGTGAAGTATATTCATGATTAGATTATAGAAGAGAACATTGTGTGTGTGTGTGTGTGTGTGTGTGTGTGTGTGTGTGTGTACAAAGTAGTTTAGTCACTGAAGTGACTAACCGAAGTTTAGATACAAATCTTCATCATGTCCTAAATATATTCCCAGGATCTGAAAAATGTTTCTCTTTATTTAAAAAAATAATGGTTCATTAGAAATTAGAAAACACAGAGGCACAATTTCAGTGATTCAAAAATATTAAGATTAATATTTCTTTGGATTAATCAGTTTGTGCTAATATTTGGGAAAAAACAATAAAATATTTTTCAATAAGTGTAGATCTTACAGAAATTGTATAGGTTTATGGACTAATTCGTCAGTGTTGTTGTACCATCTGCTTCTACTGGCGAGGATTTTGTGTTATTACAACATATTGAATTAGCTTTCAATGCGTATTAAAAAGATTGGATTTAATTTAATGATTTAATTTTGGCATTGGCCGATGCTGATTATCTCCAAATGGCATTAATTGATTAATTGGAATTCCTCTGCTTATTCTGTGCCTTTTGTTTTTATTATTATTATTAAAGTTCAGTCCCATTTAACAGCCATGATAGCCACAGGTGCTAGAAGGTAATTGCTTCAGCATTTAAGGTGTAACTGGATATTCCAGGACATCCAAGATGTTTTATGCTTATTATGAAGTAAAGGGAGAAAAGGCACTGAAACTACACAAAACTAAGATAATACAATTGTTATTATAGGTTTTGAAAGTTTCGTGGATTTATTTGGTTACATGCGCTGCCATCGTAACGGTGATGCACAAGGTGTTCATAGCTCTTTGATTGAAGTGTGCACCTGAAAAATCTCAGTGTCTATGAGTATATAGCCCTTCCCTATTGCTCTGCCCCTCTTTCCCAAGAATTGAGACACCCCTTTAATCATATCTTGACTAATTTATTTACCAGAATATCACCCACTTACAATATTTTGCATATTTTTGATGTCCAATTTTTTTTTGTCAGTTTTTAGTTTACTACATCATTTGAACACAAATATCATTCACATTATTTGAACATTTCATGATGAACTGTCTAAAAGATATCCAAAATTACTTAAAAGTTTGTACATTGACTTCCATTAAAAGTTAAGGTTTTTCCTTCTCCTGCAAAGTTACCAATTTTGGAGGTATGCGTTTTTAATCGGGAAGTGATGATATCATTATATTTTAAAGTATTGAACAAGTAGAATATAAAGCTTATATTTACTCAATGTATGTCAGGATATTTGCAGTGTAAAGTACAGAAATGCTATGACACAGGCTGTATTTTTAACAAATCAGTATTTGCAGATTACTCCAGGATATACATGCCTCTTCTGCATGAACCGCAAACATTTAATAAAAAGTGACATAAAAAGTTTGTGATGCAACAAATAAAGAGTACAATTTACACTGATATATGTCAACCCTCTCTTTTTTGCCTGTTACTCTGGATAGCATACATTTTGCAACATGTGGAATATGTACCAGTTACCTGAGAGTCCAGTCATGGTGGGGCTCCCCTTAAAAATCAGTTTTGATTTTTCCCCTGGAGACATGTGTATAAATGACACCCAGCCTCTGTGCACCTTAAATCATACTCAAGTTCTTGATGTCAACATCTATTGAAAACCTATTTTTAATTCTGATGCTGAGGGATCTTGTCATCAGTTTTAATTTCAGCTTAATGTTACTTAGAAACAGTAGCCAACCTTTGTGGAACCTTGAGCCATTAAATATTGTCGCTGAATTTATTACAAAAATAACAAACAAAAATAAGAAGCTTCCATAGGTATGGCCTGTATGTGCCCATGTGGACCTTGTATTTACAGCTGTAAAGAGCCAGCACTGGATCAGATCAGTTATAAAACTCAGCATTTCACATTTTCCCTTTTCTTTCTCTTGTCAATGGAAGCCTTTTCTTTTTCTCCACTGTATTACACTCCTGTGAAAGCCAAACACTGTGGATTCGCATACTTTTTTTTCCGTTTTATCATAGGTAAAATGTAACCCAGTAAAGACAAGTAAAATTAACACATTAACATGACGAAAACATGCCTTTTAGGACTTCTGTAAACTATCATAAAAATGTCAATGTGGTGGTACCCTCAAGTGTACATCTAACGTAATTTACAGGTATGGTACCTTTTTTTTTCTGAAGGTGTAGAGTCCACTCTCCTTTCTTATTAAATATAATGCACAGCCACAACTGAGGCATTAGAACAGGATTCTAATGTGTGTGTCTGATGAAGGCATGGGAACGCCTTCCCTATCCAGTTCCCATGCTTTATTAAACCAGGGCCACAAACTTGAATGTCATGACTGCTAATTATCTCATTCTCACGCGCAAGACTGAGACAGACAATTGAATTCTGTTCCCAGTCATTTTTTACAGGGTGCCCGGAGGTCTGGAAACCATCCTAACCATTCAAGAGAATTAGATTATTTAAAGTTTTCTTACAAACATATATCGATGACTATATGTTAACGAACAGATTTTTTTGTTATTTAAGCTTCACTTTTGAGCCTATTCATAGTTATGACTATCTGATATTTTAGGTTTGTGCCCATGCTTTTTTTAAACTCACTTTTCCAACACTGGTTGTACATTGTTTAGCTATTTTTTTAACATAAATCTTACCCTGTAAAACCAAGAGTCTCTTTTCGACTTGCGATGAATTTCCACACATATTCAGATGAAAATACAACAAAAAAAAGGAATACATTTAGGCTATATTTTGAATAATGAAGGTCTTTGGGAAACACTCAGCTTCAATGAGATTAATGTCGTTATTCGTCTCCGTTTATTTTTAATGTAATTCTGCTTTGTATAAATCTCTCCCCTGAACCATGTCTATAACCAGAAAGAACAAAAATTAATCCAAGTTCACTGCAGGACTTTGTGTGACTAACAAATGCTGGAGAATATAATTGGAATATGTCTGAAAAGTGATAGCGTGAATGAAGACGGTTACTGTTAATACTGTGGTCAAGGCCAACTGGAGCTAACGCTGCTAACGGTCGCTTTTGTTCAGTTAGCCGCGTTAGCATGTTTGAGGGACTTTATAAAACGCTTTGAAAATGCGCTAAACGGGGCTAAAATGTCCTAAAAAAAGGCCCAGGGAGATCAAATTATTTTCATTTATAGCTGGTCATGAATTACTGTTTATTGTGAAAGCGCAGAATCTATAAGCTAAACATGGCATTGTCATTTTACGTTTTTTTAAAGTTAGCTTAACGTGGGTATTCACAATTTCACCTTACATCGACAGTTACATGTCAGTGGGATGGCACGGGGAGTCCGTCGTAAGCAAAGTTTGCACATCCCTGGTCAAATAACTAACATTAAACCGTTTATATTTTCTCTGCTACATCACACCGCAGCATTAGTGTGTAGAGGTGTCTCTGTCATGTAACTGCACGAATTTACGGGGCACTCCTGACGTTAACAGCTGTCATCACACAGTATACCAAGCAAAAGCGTTAAAAATGACTTTACAAACTGAATTATTCAAGTAAAAAAAAAAGCAAATCAATCTGTTAAGTTGACCTCGAATGTGCGGGCTCGTCCTGTTGGCCGTAGTTTAAGGTAGTGATAGGCAACGTTAAATTTCCCATAAGGTGGTCTCATATGAGACTTGTCTAGGCCATTGTTTTAGTGACACATTAATACTTTAATTCACATTGAGCGTTTCAGACCGTCTCTGTACCTGGTGAAGAGCCCAGGGTGGTCATCACACTAAGGTTAAAGTTAGATGTACACCTTTCCAAAGCTGTAGGCGACTGTCTGACTCACCTGTGTTGTAATTGCTGTTGCTGTAGTTGAAGAGGATGAGCCCTTTTTCGTGCTCTAACGTTGCTCCTGTGAGCGGTGTCTCTCTCCGAGCTCTCCTCCGACTCACTGCCCTGCTCCAGTCTCACCTCGATCTCACACGGGCTCTCAGCTCTCGCCCCGATCTCCACCGAACTCGCCTCTTCCTTTACACGCAGCGCCCAGTCCTCGGACTCCGCACTTTCTTCCTCCACTTGGTCCAGCTCCTCCTTTTCTCCCGCTGCTTCTTCTTTCACTGCGGCGCTGTCCGACTCTCCGCTCGTGTTCCCTCTCTCCGTCTCCTCCTTCACTGCGGAAAACCCATGAACCTCCTCCACTTTTATCTCATTCTGCAGAGAGTTCATAACGTTACAGAAAACACTCGGAGCAGTGGAAAACTACTCCGTAGATCTCTCTAAACTCCCTCACTGCGCTCCCCAGAACCGCAGAAATAAACACCACCACAAACAGGCATTTGTTTTTATCGTTTTCAAACATGGCTTCCGGATGTGCTTTTCGATTTCAAAATAAAAGTGACTCTGAAGAATGTGCCCTTTTTTATTGCAGTGCAGTTTTAAAGCTACTATTTTACAATCAAATCGTTAATTTTATATTCTTATTTCTTATGCACTTTTCTTTATATATATATATATATATATATATGGATGGATTGGCTGTGAGAAATTGAGTGGCATGCCAATCTTAATCCATAGGTTTTAATATGATTTTGGCCCATCTTTTACAATTATATAAACTTCAGCTCTTCTGAGAAGGCTTTCCACAAGGTTTAAGAATGTGTCTAAGGGAATTTTTTCCATTCTTCCAGATGCGCATTTGTGATGTTGGACGAGAAGGCCCATCCCAGCGGTTGAGATCAATACTCTGTGCAGGCCGGTCAAGTTCTTCCGCACCCAAATCCTCATCCCTGTCTTTATGAACCTCGCTTCATGCAGTGGTGAGTCGTGTTGGAACCGGAAGGGGCCGTACCCAAACTTTTCCCACAAAGTTAGTAGTATGAAATTATCCAAAATCTCTTGGTTTGCTGCAGCATTAAGTGTTCCTTTCACTGGAGAATAGGGCCGAGCCCAACCCCTGAACAACAACCCCACACTATAATCCCCCCTCCACCAACGTTACACTTAAGCGCCTGCTGACCCCGCTCTGTAATTTTACATGGCCTACCACTTCGTGGCTGAGTCGCTATCATTCCCAATCACTTCACGTCATTATAATACCACTGACCATTTACTGCGGGATATTCAGTAGCAAGGATATTTCATGATTGGACTTTCTGCACAGGTGGCATCCTATAACAGTGCCACATTTAAATTTACTGAGCTCCTGAGAGTGACCCCTTCTTTCCCAAATGTTTGTAGAAGCAGTCTGCATGCCTAGATGCTTGGTGTTATACACCTGTGTCCATTGAAGTGATTGGAACACCTGAATTCAATGATTTGGATGGGTGAATGAATACGTCTGACAATAGTGTATCACAATCAGACCATAGCTGTGTTGGCTCTAAACCCTCATTAGTATTTTACACTAAAAACACAAGTGAATTCAGACAATTCTACAGTCTTTGCTTTTAATAACAAAGCAACTAGCAAAGAATGTTTGTCCACAACGTAGTGAGCCAAGACATTCACTAAAAATAAATAACAGGATTGTAGTGTATTGAAAATCAAGCTAGAATTCGATGACACAGGCACTCAGAGGAAAATGGTTAATATTCTCAACAGTGCCCTAAAACATAAATAAGGAACCATTTCGGTCACAGCCTTCCTCTGCTGTGCAAAAGCAGACACACTTTTTTACCATCCACTCCTTACACACATGGTATCAGTTCATTAAAAATAATGTAGCATATGTGGTGCACAAGTGTGTGGTTTGAGACACAACGTTATCTTAATTTTTGCTAAATGTTTCAATACTGATTCACTTTTCTTGTAAAACACAACAGTGGTTGTAGAATCATTTCTGTAAAATAGATTTTAGTTGATGTCAGAGAAGCAGTTATTGGAAGAAAATTCAGTCATGATTCTAACAGCAAATTTAGGCTGAAACATTTGTTTGTAACTCAGAGACCAACTGGCCATATGAGAAACAGGAAGCCTGTTTTTAGAATTAACCACACATTCAGCCACTCATGATATAAATTATTGACTGTTCTGAGTACAGGGGCTGCCGTGGTAGTGCTGCTGTGACACCGCTCCAGTGTCCTGGTGTTGTGGGTTCAAGCCCTCACTCAGGTGGAGAGATTATGAGGCGTTTGGTGAGTTCTCTTTGTGTTTCCCCTCGCCCTCCTGTCGTGTTCGGGTCAAATCTGACCGATTTACAACTTAAAACACACGTAAATATTGTGTTTTACATTTGATTGCCTCAAGGCCTTATGAAATCCTCCACACTATGCACTTGAACATATAAATGTGATGATCACCTCTTTCATTGAATTTTGAGTGTTTTAATCAATGAAATGAATGGGTATCCAGACTATATTCATCCATCAGACAGAAAACATCCCCATACACACCACCCCAACTCACTCACTCACACTCACACACACACACACACACACTCACTCACTCACTACATGAGTAGAAAAGGAAGCGCTGTGAGCTCTGTGCCCCTAGAGACAACAAAACAAGCCTGAGATGCTGCAAATATGGTGACTATGTTTGCAAGGCCCACCCTGACCTGAGTGTCACATGCCAGTCATGTTTATAAATTCACATGCACACACACACACAACTTCCTGTTGAGTTTGGTCTTTGGTTTACAATTTATTTTTTACATTCATTCATTGTCTGTAACGCTTATCCAGTTCAGGGTCACGGTGGGTCCGGAACCTACCCAGAATCATTGGGCGCAAGGCAGGAATACACCCTGGAGTGGGCGCCAGTCACACACTTACACCTACGGACACTTTCCACCAATTCACCTACCAATGTGTGTTTTTGGAGCGTGGGAGGAAACCGGAGCACCCGGAGGAAACCAACGCAGACACAGGGAGAACACACCACACTCCTCACAGTCACACGGAGGAAACCCACACAGACACAGGGAGAACACACCACACTCCTCACAGACAGTCACCCGGAGGAAACCCACGCAGACACAGAGAGAACACACCACACTCCTCACAGACAGTCACCCGGAGGAAACCAACGCAGACACAGGGAGAACACACCACACTCCTCACAGTCACACGGAGGAAACCCACGCAGACACAGAGAGAACACACCACACTCCTCACAGACAGTCACCCAGAGGAAACCCACGCAGACACAGAGAGAACACACCACACTCCTCACAGACATTCACCCGGAGGAAACCAACGCAGACACAGGGAGAACACACCATACTCCTCACAGACAGTCACCCGGAGGAAACCCACACAGACACAGGGAGAACACACCACACTCCTCACAGACAGTCACCCGGAGGAAACCCACGCAGACACAGGGAGAACACACCAAACTCCTCACAGACAGTCACCCGGAGGAAACCCACGCAGACACAGGGAGAACACACCACACTCCTCACAGACAGTCACCCGGAGGAAACCCACGCAGACACAGAGAGAACACACCACACTCCTCACAGACAGTCACCCAGAGGAAACCCACGCAGACACAGAGAGAACACACCACACTCCTCACAGACATTCACCCGGAGGAAACCAACGCAGACACAGGGAGAACACACCATACTCCTCACAGACAGTCACCCGGAGGAAACCCACACAGACACAGGGAGAACACACCACACTCCTCACAGACAGTCACCCGGAGGAAACCCACGCAGACACAGGGAGAACACACCAAACTCCTCACAGACAGTCACCCGGAGGAAACCCACGCAGACACAGGGAGAACACACCACACTCCTCACAGACAGTCACCCGGAGGAAACCCACGCAGACACAGGGAGAACACACCACACTCCTCACAGACAGTCACCCGGAGGAAACCCACGCAGACACAGGGAGAACACACCACACTCCTCACAGACAGTCACCCGGAGGAAACCCACGCAGACACAGGGAGAACACACCACACTCCTCACAGACAGTCACCCGGAGGAAACCCACGCAGACACAGGGAGAACACACCACACTCCTCACAGACAGTCACCCGGAGGAAACCCACGCAGACACAGAGAGAACACACCACACTCCTCACAGACAGTCACCCGGAGGAAACCCACGCAGACACAGAGAGAACACACCACACTCCTCACAGACAGTCACCCGGAGGAAACCCACGCAGACACAGAGAGAACACACCACACTCCTCACAGTCACACGGAGGAAACCCACACAGACACAGGGAGAACACACCACACTCCTCACAGACAGTCACCCGGAGGAAACCCACGCAGACACAGAGAGAACACACCACACTCCTCACAGACAGTCACCCGGAGGAAACCCACGCAGACACAGAGAGAACACACCACACTCCTCACAGACAGTCACCCGGAGGAAACCCACGCAGACACAGAGAGAACACACCACACTCCTCACAGACAGTCACCCGGAGGAAACCCACGCAGACACAGAGAGAACACACCACACTCCTCACAGACAGTCACCCGGAGCGGGACTCGAACCCTGGAGCTGTGACAGAGACACTACCTGCTGCTCCACCGCGCCGCCCAAAACTTACATATTAATGTGATGCATATATCTGAATGGACCCAGGATTACTTCAGAAAATGGTTGTCACATACCACATTAAACCACTGAATCAATTACAGTGGAAAGGTGCTGTGGTAAGATGAGTCTAAATTTTAGCTTCTTCCTGGGAAAAAAAACCCATTGAATTCTTTGTGAAATTTTAGAATGTTGAGTGAAAGGTGCAAAAGCCAACTTCTGTCAAGGCTTGGAGAAGGCAGTGGGTATCAGTGCCCACAGCTTTGTCGACTTGTGAGATGGTATCATCCAATCAGAGGTGTGCTTTGTATATATTATTAGTGAGACATTATTTTGCCACCAATGCAAAGTGTTTTTTTCTTTTATTTATTTCAGCTTACCACAGAGCAGGCATTCAGCTGGTGGATTTTTCTCTAATGTGGTGGTGTGTTAGTGTGTGTTGCACTTGTATGAGTTTATCAGACACAGCAGTGACCCTGGAGTTTTTATACACCTCAGTGTCTCTGCAGGACCACAAACATCCAGCCAGTATTAATCTCTGGACAGCGTCCACTGACCACTGATTAAGGATAAGGATGATTTATATCAACTGTGCAGCAACCACCATCTCTGAATTTACACTGACATGTGGACCAACGAGGTATGTGTATCTAATAGACGGGAGAGTGTGTGGACAAAGGGTTTTAAAACTCCAGCAGCAATGCTGTGTCTTATCCACTCACATCAGTGAAATACACGGCAGGTTCACTGCAGCACTGAGTGTTCCCAAATCTACTTCCCAAATCCAGTACCAGGGCATCAGTAGAGTGAGGATGGACAGTGAGTTTAGAAACAAGGTGGTGGTGTTATTGTTACGACTGATTTTGCGTAAGTTGAATTGTACTGTGCCTCATTGAAACAGCAGACTGTATTGAACTCTACAAACATAATTTCAGACTGAAATCCTCAAGGACAGAAAAAAAACGTCTGCTGCTCTTTTCACATCTAAATCTACTGAAAAGCTGTGACATAAGACATTTACGTCCTAACACTAAAGAACAGCACAGTTCTGTTTGACCCAGTTTTTCAGCTGGTTTACAGTAGCTATGCTATAGATTCTAGGTACTGCACTAACACGCTTGGTCTTTCAGCTGGAGGAGTCGTGCTGTTTTCCCTGTAGCGTAATGCGTCAGACTGAATTATATTCATTGGACAAAGCTCATCCATTACATAAGACAGGCACTGTACGTCTGAACACAAGAAAAAACACATTGCAGCAGTAATCCTCTACATTACAAAATAGAGGTTTATACGTAATGTATACCGTTACAAAGCACTTTGTCTTGGCACTTTGTGATCTCTGTAACAGAAAGTTATCAGTGTGACATCAAAAGCTAACAGGTAACAACTTATTAAGAACAGTAGCAATACTCTAAATCAGATTTCTCCTTTCCACAACGCAATTCAAGAGCAATAAGCTGATACTATTCAGAAAACACCTTATAGACCTGATATACAAACCAGTTGGTGATGTGAACGTGGGCAACAATCGTGACTGTAACATGACACATAGCCAACTGGGTGTTAGAATAGACACATCTGATGACACACAAAAATAAATAAATAAAAGAACCAACTTCCCAAAGATGTCATTGATACATGCGAAGTGTAGATAAATACAGCACCCTCCACAATCATTGACCCCCCCCCTGGTTAAGACGTGTTAATGTTCAATTTTTATTGCAGAAGCATAAACATCTCACACTGAAAACTGTAGAAAAATTTAACCTTTTTCTCAAGAAATTATATTTTATAAAATCACCGGTTCCATGATTATTGGCACTGCTAACAATTCCTAGAAAATAAATGTAATATTTTCTGTAGATTATAACGTTGATTAGAGCATCTAGGAACCTTTAGTTAGTAATTCATCACTTCCTGATTCCCTAGGGTATAAATATGACGTGACACAGAGGCCCATTTTCTCTTATCCACTCTTAACATGGGAAAGACAAGAGAACACACCATTCCAGTGAGGCAGCTGTGCATCGAGCTTCGTAAGTCAGGCAATAGCTACATGAAAATAGCCACTCGCCTACAGCTGCCCTTATCTACAGTCAGAGCAACCATCAAGAGTTTAAAACTGGAACAGTGGCAAACAAGTCTGGACCAGGACAGTGAGGAGGATGGTAAGAGAAGTAGAGCTCTCCGAATGTCACTGTTAGAGAACTTCATCAAGGAGAAGCATCTTGGGGTCAGAAGGTCTCCATAACAACCATCAGGTGCTGTCTGCATGCCAACAAGCTGTTTGGGAGGCATGCATGGAAAAAGCATTTTCTCACTTACAATCATAAACGTAAACGTCTGGAGTTCACTAAACGGTACCGGGACTTCCACCGGGACAGTGTGCTTTGGTCAGATGAGACCAAGAGAGCTTTTTGGCCACAAACACATTAAGTCGTTAAGTGGGTCTGACGTAACACAAGATGAGTATGTGGAAAAGCACCTCATGCCCAATGTGAACTATGGGGGAGGCTTGGTGATGCTGGGGGTCAGTTTCTCTTCCAAAGGCCCTGGGAACCTTGCTACGGTGCATGACCATCATGAACTCTGAAATACCAGGACACATTTTCGAAAGCTGAAGATGGGTCACCACTTTGCCTTTCAGTAAGATAATGACTCTAAACATGAGCCCAAATCAAGCTCCTCCCATGACCATCTCAGTCCCCAGACCTCAACCCAACTGAAACCCTCTGGGGTGAGCTGAGGAGGAGTGTGCACAGGAGAGGACTCTGGACAATTGATTGTGTGAAGATGAATCTCTCTGTATTCTCCCATCTTGTGAAATGTTATAGGAGCAGATTAAATGCTGGGTAAAGGGGGTTTTAATAATTATTAACTTCAGGGGCCAATCACTGTAGCGCCCATGATTTCATGTAAAATTTTCTTAATGTGGACTTTTTTCCCACTGAATAAATGCAGTTGATTTAAAGGTTAGATTTTTCTCTTGCATTGTTGTCCTTTATTTTTTATATTTATTTATTTATATATAATGAAGAACACGTCTTAACCGAGGGCCCCAATAATTGTGTTGGGAGCTGTACCTTTTTCCAGTTCAGAATGCACAGTAAAGATAATTTGGCAATGCATGGGTTTGCTTTGTATAAAGTTACAGAATAAAAGTTTTCTGCCTTGGGCCTCACAAAATCACTAAACACAAAAATAATTTATCATCAACATCTCACTCAGAAACATGGCTTTCTATGTACAAAAGTAGCACAAAGGCATGGCTTAGAACATTTTCATACAATTATACGGTCTAAATTCAGCAATGGCACCAATGACTTTAATAATATTGTACATCAAAATGATAGTTTGGCCAAAAATCGAAGGTGTTCCCGTTTGAGGCAAGTGTGTGATGATTTAATGATGCAGTCTGGACAATGATAATTGGTGCAGTATAAGTTTCAATTGCTTTTTGTCTCATTAGCGTCTTAGCTCCAGTGAAAAACCCAAAGAAGCAGACGTCAGACACCTTGCTTTACGACATGTCACTGGGCACGGTTCTTTAAGGTTTGTATTTTTTTTATCAAACTATCGCTTTAACAAATGGTGACTCTGGAAAGTGCTGCATTCAACTAATCATTTGATTTGGGTTCTTTCAGTGCTTAGAGACCTGTGTCTACAACAATTTACTTACAGCATCAAGCATTTTCTCTTTTAATCAGTGCATTTGTCCCCTTCACCATTAAATACAACCAGAGAACCATGACCACGAATCTGTGATGGAATACAACTGATGAAAAATGGCAGATGGGTTTAAAGCGAGACACCCATCTAACAATCTTCTGTCAGTCCACTGTTCTTTTCCTTCGTTCTTTTATTGTTGGCTCCTTCCTCGTTCGCTGAAGTGTAGGGTTGAGTGGTCACATGAGTCCACCGCAGCAGCTGGACTTCTGCTTCTGGGACTCGATGTAATCATGGATCTGGAACTTGGGCTCATGAGGCTGATTGGCTGCTCTCTGCGTCAGCTCTCTGTATTTTACATATGGAAACATAAGGAAAGGAATGAAACACTTATTTTCTACACACTTCCATGCTTTTGGGTCATTTAACATCAGCTCCATAAGTGTTGGCACCCTGTGTTTAATCATCTCCGTTCCAAACTGAAACTACGAGGAAATTCCCATCTTTAATTGAAGTAAATATCGTCTAAGAATCCACAAAGACATTCTTACGAACAAAACGTAACTAAAGAATGTTGGCTGTGTCATATATTTTACTTTTTAATTGTTGAGTGTTCAAGGGTGTTTTTTTTTTAAATCCTGAATGTCATTAATTATGGAGCTGACCCAACATTTAAAAAATTAAATATACATCACATATTTATTGTAATATTACAACATTAATCTTAAAGTTAGGAAATATATTAATGAATGCAAATTTTTCCCTAATATCATTTATCTTTTAAAAAACTTCATGATTAACAATGTAATCACTTAGAATCCAAAAAAATGGAAATAAAAGGTAAGCCACAGAGAGTCAATGTTGCAGCTCAAGCTGCAGACATCAGTAGTGGGCCCCATGAGCAGCTCCTGGTCTCTTCAAGTGAGTTGCAAATTCATTGTTTTGTATTTGTAGCATTTTCACCAATAAAAGAACCACTACTTTATGTTTTGGCTGTGTTTAACAAGAGTTAAAAAAATGCTAAACTCATTTTTTACTCAAAACACACACACGCAGTGGTTCCCAGTTCTCTCTTACCTAATAAAACTCTAAAAAATGAATCGTCCAATGAAACCCAGAGAACCTCATTTGCCCACAACATTCTCTGAACACAGAACAATAAAAAACGGAGGAAACCCACGCAGACACAGGGAGAACACACCACACTCCTCACAGACAGTCACCCGGAGCGGGACTCGAACCCACAACCTCCAGGCTGTGACAGAGACACTACTTGCTGCTCCACCGTGACGCCCAATTTCTATATTGATTGATTATATATAATTAATATATTATTGTTCATAATCATTACAAGATTTTTATATATATATATATATATATAAAATCTGTACACTTTTTTAAAATTCCTATCATTAAAAAACGTTAGTCTAGTGGCCTGCAGGAAAATGTATTTATTCTCCATCATAGTTAAGCTCTTTCTGTTCTGTTTATGAACCCGGTCGTGAGCCAGTATTAACCAGAAGTAAACTTACCTTGCGATGGCATGGAAAGCAAGCTCCACATTAAGACCAGTCTTGGCACTCGTCTCCATGAAGGGAACTCCATATTCCTTGTTTTAAAGAAGTGACAGGCATAGCAAGATTCTCTTTCAGCAAAAATTATCAACAAAATTCAATGACATTCATATATTTAAGGTTTTTGGACGTCCTTAAAAACAGGTGAAAGAAATGGAGTAAGTGGATAGTACCTTAGCCAGCTTCTGTCCCTCCTCATGCTTGATGACCCTCTCCGCTGCCATGTCTGACTGTGGGACGTAATAATGGTGGAAAAATATATAAACAAAAAGACATTGAAGAGAATAATTCAAATGTTGGTGTATTACATTAGTCATGGTCCTGTATCATCAGCAGTAACTAACTACGTTTACTGAAGCACATTTATATAAGCTTTTTTAACATTTCTACTTTCAAACTGTAATAGTTTTACACTATAATTACACTACAACGCCAAAGAAGGATTGTGGATGTGTCTTTAGACTTATTTTTCATTTCTGTTGCTTTAAGAAGCACCCATTACTGACACTGCTTCAACTGATTGGAAATGAGTTCCATAGAAAAGCACTGACCAGTAGAACGGGACTCGCTGGATCAACTGTATAAGAGAGCCCAACACCAGCAAACCCCAGACCAAGACACGACTACACGAGTATAAACCCCTCAGCACTTAGACATTGATCAGTGGAGCTGTCAGGTTTGTGACCTAAAACTTATCATTCAGGACTGGTATCTAAATAATACTCTCATAGCTTACCATCAAACCCTCACAGCAATATTCCAACATCTAGTGTACAGCTTTTGAAAAAACAGACTGTTACTGCGGCAAAATGAGACGAACTCAAAACCACTAACATCTGCAAAAAAGCATTTTGTTTTAAATCAAAAAAAAAAAAAACACAATAAAATAAACGAATAACACGTAGTAAAAGCTGGTCCCATATGACACTGCTGTTTCTGCTTCTGCTGAAAAGGTTTTTGGGAGGTTACCTTTAGCTCAGTACATGGGCCTTTATATCACTGAAGTAAAAGAACATTGAACTGATGATGGACATTCAGTTTCCTCTAATATTCACAGAAATCAAAAGCAAAGTGAAGTGTGAAGTTACTAAAAAATATTAATGTCATTCCAAGTTATAATTGGCAGTTGGAAAAGTCCAGTAACGTATGCCAAGTTTCAGAGAACCGTGTGCATTCTGGAACGTGTCCTAAACAATCTACTTCAAATGGTTTACTATGAGTTTTTTTCCAGCAGAAATATAGAGGCCATATCTGAAGCGCAAAAACGTATATAAGCTATTCTTCCTGCCTCGAAAGCAAAGAAACATTCTTTTATAAACACTAAATACATAAACTCTCTACATAGGTGTTTTACACATTCTTAATCTAGCCAGATTTATTCAGTAATTAGGACAGTTAAGACATTGGTACAGTGTATAATATAAAATCGTCAGGGGTAGGAGGACAGTCTCAGTGATTGAGTCGGATGGTGAAAAAAAAAGCAAGCAAAATCCTCTAAAAACAAATGCAAAATACATGCATTCTCAAAGATAGCAGTCAAAGTGAATGCAAATGTGAATAAAGTCAAAAAACATGAGGAAACCTTTACACTACACACACCTATTTACTGTAAACTCAAAATACTGGGCAAAGGTTAGACACTACCCTTCATTTAATATCATCTAAAAACTGAATATGACGTGGTATCAGAATGTAAACAGTACTAGTACAAGGCTTAATGCAGCAGTGTCAGTGCTCATGTTTTCCAGTGATGAGTATGTGGATAGGTCTAGTCCTGGTCTAGGTGTGCTGTGCCTCATGAACCATCTTCTTTCCTTCCAAAAACACATTTCAAGACCTAACATGACCGTGCACATATACAGACCCCACAGAACACAAACAATACCCAACCGTAATCAAACTAATGAGAGGCTTTTGTCCAGAGAACTGGACGAATGTTATAGTTCTATCTACAGTCAGTCTTTAGAGGGCACTGTTGTCCCTATCACTAGGGAAAAGACAACACCCTGAGCCTCAGTTAAAAAACAGAAGATAATTCTATTGAAATGATGATGTCAGAACAGAATGTCTTCCCTTTGGAAAAAAATGAGCCCATTATTATTCAAGTAAAAGTAATGAAAAGAATCTATGGGAGACCTTTTTGTTACGTATTAAAGATCATTGTACCTACATAACTCCTTCTTCCAATACTGTGATTTGACTGGATACAAGAGTTCCAAACTGAACCCACTGCCTACTGCCATCATCACAAGCAACCAGCTGCAAGGCAAAATGCTTTGAACCCCTGATTTAAAAGCATACGACATAAGAAAAAAAAAAAAGGTTCCTCAATTGTAGTTCACACTTGCAGTCAAATCTGCAGCTGAATATAAGTACAGTTAAATCTCTAATCCTTGAGAGGGTCGTTATTGTCTGTAACCCGTGAGCTCGGATTAAGTGTGTATTTTTTAACCTGTTCTCTTTGTAAGTGTGGAATTAAATCCTGTTGACTATTTGCTCAAAGAAAACATGGACTCGGTTCAATGCCTCTTTAACAAAGAGCTGTTTCCTTCTGTATTTCTTTGGCACATTAAATCCCTCCTGAGGTGGTATTCTTTGTCATAATTACATATCTGGTGTGTATGCCTACAGATACGCTGCACTGCTTATGTACAACCATTAAAAAATAAATTACAGAAATAGGGACAGAACTCAGCAAGTGTCAAAAACAAGGGCAATGCTTGAGGTCTTTATTTTGAGGGGGTTTGGGGGGGTGGGGGGTGGGTGCTAATCTGTCTTTCTTCTTCCCTCCCAGGAAGTCCCACTTACCTTGTTGCCAAGCAACATGATGACCACATCCTTCTGTGCATACTCATGAATTTCAGTCAGCCAAGCCTGCATGGTGACACACATGAGAAAAAAAAAATTAAATGACGCGAGAGCTCTGTGGGAACAAAAAACATAAAGAGAGAAGGAGAAATAGAAAGAGAGAGAGAGAGAGTGTTGCCATTTAAAATGAATGCTTGTCACAATGGAGGCAAGCACTGCCTGGGAACTGGAAAAGAAAATTGCTTCTCGCTCAAGCTACGCACAAAAATAGGGTTTGTGTTTCTTACCCTAATGTTGTCAAAGGATGACTTTCTTGTGATGTCATACAGGAGGAGGAGAGCTAAGGGGTGAGAAGAACAGGTTGATCACAAACATCTCAAATCACTACAGATCAGTGATTTATTGTTTTATTAACATTCATCATTGTCAAATATGAGCATCACAATGAAATTATTGTAAAAAAAAAAAATCTAATGTTATATACATAATAACTCTACACTGAGCGGTCATTTGACCTCTACTCGTTTCTGTTTACCATGTACTCCATAAATATCGTAACTCTGGATTATCTGCCAAATACACATATCTAACTGGCTCTGCACTGAACATTTTTTTAGGACTTTTATTGTGCCTTTCCACTACAAGGCTCTACTTGCTTGGTCCCAAGCTGCCCTGTCGTGAAATGTAGTCGATGACATCACAAATCATCTCTTACAGGAACTGTGAGCTTTGGAAACCACAACAATGGTGGCGATAGCATTAAGGGTTGTTTACTAATTGTTGTTGTTGTTGTTGTTGTTTGGGACTGAACACAGCTCAGTGCCCAAGTTCTTACAGAGCAGCGAAGTTTTTCCTTTTCCTTGCTGCTCCATCCAGCTCTAGCTGGAGCTTTTCGTCAACCACCAATCCGAGGAGAATTTGACAATTTTTTTTTTAAAAGGCAGCGTAATTTTACAAGCTGCTGTTGTTGAATAAAAAGAAAAGTGATTGCTACTGCAGCATGGACATTTTACAACCCCTAGTTTGTGTTGGAGGTCTGCATTTCTCTTTGCATGTCTTTCTGACCAGTCATGGCGCTGCAAGGTTTACACGGCACGTTTAGTCCCTACTTGGCTGACTTGGAACATGAGCAGGGACTAAAAAAGAACCCATTTCTAGGGACCAGGTAACATATTTGCCTAAGTATTGCAAAGTCGACTCAAGTAAGATCCATGCAGTGGATAAGAAACATAACAGGATCAATAGGAGTGTTGGATCATTCTCAGCACAGCGTTGACACTGAAATACAGGCCATTTATTAGAAACACCTAGTTTGTTGGGTTAATGTTAGTCATGATAATGCTGTAGCCTTTAATAAGTGGTCCATTTCTGGACACAGGACACTGTTGGCTGAATATTTCTGGTAGAAATGTGCAAGACTGAGCTGTATTTAGAGGATGTGCATATATTTAAAGTCCCTTTAACACAGTATACAGTTTAATCACAGGCAACAAAACATAAAATGGCAGATGAGTGCTGTACAAGGTTAATCTCCCTAATGAGCATTACACAAACGTACAAAAGTGTATTACCCTGTGCATCTCGGTAGTAAGCATGAGTGACACTACGAAACCTCTCTTGACCAGCTGTGTCCCAAATCTGAAAAGAAAAGGAAAGAACTTAAAAGGCCACAGTAAAATAATCCAGAACCTGAACCAAGGCAAATTTAAAAATAGCACCACTGTGGTTTAATCTCCTAAGTCTTGGGTGTTTATCAAGATCAATTTAAAAAGAAAAACAGGACTTCTATTAGATATGAACTACGAGAGCAACTCTGCACAGACATCACAGTCTTGTAAGACATGACAAAGCCCATCTCCAAACAAGGACAGAAGTTTGATCATGAACCCACCATAGAAAACATGCCAAAAATAGCGAATGTTACGTAACAGCCAATTCACACTAATAACCTGAAGGTAGTCTTCCGGGAAAGCGGTATTTTTGCTGCTCAGTGTTCAGAGAGCGACTAACCAATATGCAGAGCTAGAATTGTGCGTGGGCTGCCAGGAAAGGGCATCCAGAGAATGAGAAAGATCAGGAAAAAAATGACAGGAGTACATTTGGAGGATGTCTGTACACTTCTGTAGAGCCATGTGATAAATGCAGAGGTGGAAATATGACAACGATTTTTTTGTCCTTGTGGTGCCACATGGGAACCATCCATTGAATCATCCACAGAAAAGAGAACGATAAGTTGTTTTTCTGCAGCACGTACGCCTGGCTGATGTCTGAATACAATTAGCATATCTTCTTAAAGGAAACTGGGATCTGTGATTACATCCACTTTAAGTGCAGTAAACAAATGCGGGTGCTGTGTTATGTTCACTGTGGAGAAACATTAGTCTTGGGTGTATGAGTAAGTATTGGTTCCCAAACATTTTTCCTCAGATGATACATGTGCTGCACTCTGGGAAATCTGCAGCAGCAGGAACCTTGTGAAGTTTACTACAATAGAGCCATCACCAAACAACACATAGATGTCCTTTATAACAGTTATTACAATAAAAGTAAATAGATTATTATTATTATAAGATTTTATCTAAAAATATGTGAAAGTCAAGTTTTATTATCTGCCAGTTCCCCTTCTTCCAAAATCTTTATTGTTTAAAGCATTGTTACTAGGCGACTTGTCCATAACTGACAATATATGATTAGGATGAATGGCACGGCCAAAAGGAATATTTTTGTATCCCGTATGTTTTAAGGCGTGCATGACTGATACAGTGGAAACGGCAGACAGCTCACTGACCTGCAGTTTGACCTTCATGTCGTCCACTGACACCACCTTGTTCTGGGGAGTAAACCAAAAAGAGTCAAAAATAAAAAAAAAGTAACCCATCAAAACAGAAATGAAATAAAGTACAGGTCACAGCATTTTTATATTCTTTCTTTCATTATTAGTCTAAAGGCTATTTTTTTTTAAAAATTGAGAAAACATTTAACAATTATTTAAACAAAAATACAGAAATCTCAACACATTTCAGTTCAAAGTGTGGACACATCTCCTCATCAGTGATTGGTGGAGTGGAGCTAGTCACTGAATAGAACTGTGTACCAGCCCCTACCTCTGAACAGTTACAGTCTCAGACGCATTCAGAAGGGAGCGGTTCTACAGATTAACTCTCGACGAGGCCACAGCTGTTCACTGAAAACCTCATGAAGCCGACTGAGAGAACGGAGAGAGTGTGTGAAGCTGTCGTCAAAGCAACAGGGGGCTACTGTGAAGAGTCTAAAGTATAAAACATTCTTATTTGTTTACTACATAATTCCATATGTGTTCCTTCATAGTTGTAATGTCTTCCACATTCATTTACAATGAAGAAAAATAAATAAAAAAAATTACACAATTGAATAAGAAGGTTTTGACTGCTACTGTACATTCACAACATGTGGAAAATGACCCAAAACAAAGGAAACTCTCCCTGAGTGCGTGTGTCCAAATATTTGACTGGTACAGTACATACATATAAGCTGCTTCCTTTTTTTTTTTTGCCTCTCATGATTCATATGCTCTGGGGTGTCCAGTTCACTGTTCTGATAAACACCAGCAGCTTCTCTTCTTTTCTCAGTAACACCTTCCTGACAGCCACACATTCTTACAGCTTCATAGCATTGTTTTCTCACAGTAAAATGCTGAAGGGATTGATTATTTCCCCCCAGTTTTTGAGTAACAGAGTGGAACTTTCATTTTCTTTTTTTCTCCAAAAGATAAATATTTTTAGTCTGGTTTATGTTGATGTTTCATTTACCAAAGATAAGGGTTCAAATTCTGTCCTTTTTCAAATCACAGCTTAAAACACACCTAGTTTTGAACCATAAATGTTAGTTTTTAGCTTTCATTATGCTACCTGCCAACTGTGGTAATGTCCATATTAACAGCAATCTGCTGTGTCTGGGTTCTTGAAAAGCATTTTATAAATGTAATGTGAATTATTATTTTTGTTGTTGTAGTTTAATCTCATGAACTTACAATAAATAACATCAAAACCATTGGAACCAATAAAATGGATTAACAGTAAATTTAAATAATTTAATGTTGGTTTCTGACTTGTGTGCCATTTTTAAATAAGTTTTTTATATAAAGAACACGCACGCGCACACGCACACGCACAAATGAAACCCACACACATTTTATTCCTGGTAAAGAAGAAGAAAAGCTTTGTGGAGTGCTGCTCTCAGATTAGACATAATTACAAAGTAGAAGAAGATGGCGATCAGAAATAACAGACCGGCTCCCTGTTCATTTCCTGATGACATGGCTGGTCAGCATGTGGCATCCTTTGTGAGGTGGGGGGGGGGGGGGGGGGGAAGACATGCCTCAAATTTACACCAGCAGCCCTGGAAACATGACGCTTATCAAATCTTTTCACACTTCACTGCCAAATAGCTCATTCAACTTGACGAAAAACACTGAGATGTTTCGCGATGACGGCCGGGGAGATGTTACAGCCTCGAGCAGAGACACATTCACTGCTGATGATCAGAGCAAACCCATCAGTACTGTTACCATGCAGAGTCAGGGAGGTCACAGAGACTGTAAAAGCGGTTCAACTTCAGACTGTAAACAGATCACTCGGGTTTATCACGCTGCTCTGAGGAAGCACACAGAACCTCAACAGATGCATTCGCGTTCAAGACGAAAGTATGCTTCTGAGAACGGAAAATAAAGAGGAAGTTAGTTCTTTATCGTTTCCCAATCTGATCTGCAAGTTAAAGTATGACAGGTCAGCGGGGCCATCATTTTTACTGTTTGAAAATGCTAAGAAAATGAAGGTATACAGCTAATCATTTCTGTTTTTTTGAAACATATACAGTGTAATGAATATCAAAATCGGACTCGTATTGTAGTCAGCTGCCTGAAAAACCTAATTATGAGTGACACTGAGATGTGGTACAAGCTTACGAACTAAAACGTGCCAAATTAACGCAGCTAACGTCAGAAACCAAGCGTGTCTTAGCTGATCAATCACATCTGGAGTAAGGAGAAAACTGCACAGGTCAGACTCAGAATTCAACGGTTCTTTTAACATTCTATGAAGCAACTGTGCTAGTCTCCACTGCAGGAATAGCACTGCTCATAATTTTGACGTTTGTAATATATTTTGTTTCTATTATTCAGTGGAATCACTTCTTTTTGTTGTTTTGTTTCTAGTAATTCATTTGTCTGGGGACTTCTGCTTTTTTGCAATGCAAAGGCTGTTTTCAGAGGACACTTCTACATATTCATTAGACACTTCTCGGATTGGTTAACAGATCATGCAATCCCCTCAAGCCTAGTTTGATACACAGCTCGCAGACGCATCGCGCTTAGTGGAAACATTAATGAGTGGAGCTTATGTCCCACACCAGAGGAAATTAGGAGGATTACAAAGCCAGTCTTTGATCTGAAATGTGCAAACACTAAAACTTAAAGCCAGTGTTATTCCTGAGAACAGAATGAATGGGAATAATTTATCTAGCTTCTTTGCTAAAACTATGATTGATAGATTTTCTCTACTCAGAAACACACAATCCAGCTCCAGACAGACAGTGTAATTAAATATAACAACACACCGAGCCATCACTGAATTAGGAACATCGACACTCACTGTCCACATACAGGAGCACTGTGTAGTTCTACAACTGCAGACTGTAGTTCACCTGTTTCTCTTCATACATTCTTATCCCAATTTCACTCTGCTCTTCAATGGTCAGAGGAGGTATGATTTGTGTGGAGGATCATCCTCAGCGCTGTAGTGTTACTGTGAGTCGTGCTGGTACAAGTGGATCAGACAGTTCCCCAGCCAAAATGTCCTCTAATGAAGGAATAGAGGAGGACCAACACAAATCATGCAGCAACAGGCGAGCTGCTGTCTTTGGCTGTACATCTACAAGGCAATGAGGACCAATGAGGTAGGTGTGTCTAAGAAAGTGGACAGTGTTTAAAACCTCGAGCCGGAACGCCGTGTCTGATCCACTTTTACACCACAAACACCACGTGGGTGTCACTACAGCGCTGAGAATGTTCCACCACCCAAATCATACCTGCTCTGTGGTGCTCGTGTGGTGGTCCTGAGCTGTGAAGAACAGGGTGAAAGAGGGCTAACAATGTATGCAGAGAAACAGATGAACTCTGTAAACGTAGAACTACAAACTGCTCCTGTACGGTCAGTGGAGCTGATAAAGACAATGAGTGTAGACACAAGGCAGGTGTTCTTAACCCAGTCATCTGTGTTTCATGAAGGTTGCTGATATTTTGGTTTATCATCTCTAGTTTACAGATTAATAGTAAAAGAACATTTTACTGTATTTCCAAATGTTTGTAGCTGCTGTAAAACCTGCCAGAGAGGTAAACACCCCCAGCACTGGGCTGTGCAGCAGTGGAACTGCATTCCCCTAACTGCTGGCACGGATTCTATGATCCAGAATTAGTCATCCAATATCAGGACCTGATCTCAGTAACGTTTACATAGCTGAACGTAATTTACCCATCACAAAAAACTAGAGAGAGCCAGCAACTGCAGCCAACTGGGAAAAAGTTCCCATGAATCCTCTTAACTTGAGAAGAATACTGTACGAGGAGAAGAGCAGTCCACAGTGTATTCCTTCTTTACTTTATATTCCCACTAAGCGGCTTTTTAATGCTCCTTTTCTTGAGCGTGGTATTAGGCTCCATTATTAATAAAGTCCTTGCTGCAGAGCACATGGCAGAGTACAGGGTTATGTGAGCTGTAACATATCTTTATAAATATGGAGCGGTTTCCTGTACTGTCTGTCGGTAGCTAACGCAAAGATCTGCCAAAAGCAGCACATTTAACATGGCCTCTCTCACGGTTGTTCTCACCCTGGCTAGGAAAACGTGGGGGCTGTTTTTGGCAGTCGTACACAGCTTATAGCTAATTGGTCTATTCTAAAGAAGCTCTGGGTGTCACAGGAGCTATTTCTAAAGCTCTTGCACAAAATGATGTTATTTTTGTAAACCACAGGAGATAACAGTTCACCAGTATCTTCTGGAACACACAAAGTAGTGTAACCCTCTCAAGCTACACATTTAATATATTATCACCTAATAATCAGACTGATATTTAAAATAATTATCTAGTATAATTTTTGTTTAATAAATATCAAAAGACAAAACCTTCACTGCGTTGAAAATATAACCATGTTCTTGCCTCGTGTTAAGATTCTGACACCGTGGAGAGCTACTTAAGCTTAGTTTTGACAGCTACTCTTCCATTAACCGTCATTCTTCTATTAAAGGCAATGAGGATTCTGGGGGTCTACTCTTCTCACAGCAAAACAAACACTCCCTATCCTCACTTAGAAGCTCTGCATCTTTTAAGGTGGAATGGTGTGTTTGAGGAGGAAGCTGACTGTAGCTTGTTCGTGATACAAGTTTAGCGCTTCTGTAATTTTTACTCACTGTTCTCAAGCTCATTCATCTGTAACTCAAGCTGTTAGTTCTGTAGCACCTTCTGTACTCGTTTTCTCTTCTGCAGCTGGCTTCTTGAATTTGGAGCCATTTCCTCCTTAGGTAATTTAATTGAAGCAGCAAAAATAAGCCATGGTTACCCACCTATGGAGCAGAAATAGTGCAACAACCTCATCTTTTTAACATTCTGAGGGCTCTCCTATGTCCAAGACACTTAGCTTGTTTCCCATTTACAGCGCCAGGGATGAATACAAACACATCAGTGCTTGTGAGTTAATTTATGCATCACCTAGTGGCCTCCTGCCAATCTGAACTCGACCTACACCCATGACTTTGAGACCTGACGTGTCCAGCTCCAGCTGGTGCTGCTATATTTGAAACTCGAATGGTTTATTCTAGGGCTGTCTCTGTGAAAGTGTTTGTGTGCAGTGTTTTATCGGGGCTCAACACTATGCGACACTATGTGACATTACCATCACGAATGACTTAATTCCTTATTCTAGTGCCACACTCCTCACTGTCACCTGGAACCGGCCTGAACTGTTCCTTTTGAGGCTGCTCCATGACTCTGTGCTGGTGTTGGCAGTTGGATTATTGGTAGCGAGATGAGATCACAGATTTGCATTTCTTTGTTTTACAGCGAATTTCCAGGCATAGATTTTGCACATTGCCTTGTCTGATTTGCCTGGATCTCCCTTTTCACTGTGACTAGGTTTGCTGCCATTGTGGCCATTTTATAAAACGAAGACTGACACTCAGCCGTTCAGCTGCAGCAGTTCAGATGCCAACATTACACTCCTAACCTTGTTTTACGATTTATTTGACATTCATTACATACACACACACCAAAGTGTAAAAAAGAAAGACCATGCAATGAAAGGGAACATATGAATACACTGCGGTGGTGACGGTTCTTCCTTGTGGTTGGCTGCTCAATAGCGCGGTATCACCGTACTGCAGTTATTGCGACAGCCCTAGTTTGTACACAAACAGATATGGACTATCACAAACAATTTTGCAGTGCTATGCTTGTGACTAAGTGCATGAGTTGGGTGTCAGAAACGTGACCTGAAAGTTCTACACTTGCTTTGCTGTTGCAGAGAGTGACTTAACTGGTGAGAGAAAGTACTCTGGCACTGACATTTAGTTCTGGCTAGCAGCTGCTGTGAAAGTGCTGCAATCATAGTAAATGTGTCACTGAGGACATGATATGCCAGTCCTCCTACTTTTACAGCATAATGTGCCATCACAAGCTCTACACCAGAGCTCTTCATGGTGGACCTGCTTCAAGTCATCTGTTAACTGTGGAGTTTACCGAGTGTGTTTGAGTAAGAGAGCTACCAAACTCTGGTAGAAACCTGCCCACGACCAGAACTGAAGCAGCCTACTCTACACTGCAAGTCGGGGGTATTTGGAACCCCACATGCCCAACAAAACCCAGCATTCATGCTTATAAATGTCCTTGGAGACCACACAGTGATATGTGGGTGCTTACCCAAAATGTGTGTGAAATCTAGAATATTATTTCAGGTTTGTTTTTTTTTAAAACACCAATCACAGTGTATTTTTATTCTAAAACAAGAAGCAGAAACTTGTCATTTGTTGTGGTTCTCTGGCTTACAATGTTTGCTTATTGAAAAACTGGGGCTGGTGGGAGTGAAGGATTACCACTGTCCTCCCTCAATCCATGGCTGAGGTGCCCTTGACAAGGACCCTAACCACCCAGTGGCTTTTAGAGCTACTCTGCTACTAGGGACCAGTTGGAGTAATGCCGGGCGATACGAGCGCAAATCAATATCACGATTTATTTGACATTTTAATACGATTACGATTAATGAACGATTATTTTTGTTTGTTGTTTATGACCCTCACAGTTCAGTGACGAGGCTTGTGCTGTGAATATGCTCCAGGGTTAAAGCTGGGATAGTGTTTCTAATGACGCTGGGAGCTTGTTCCTCTCGTTTTCTGAGCACTGTTTATATTTGGATTGTGCTTTGGTCTCAGCATTTACATTCGACTTCTTTTTGTTCAGTGTCATCTTGGTATGAGTTGCTCAACTCTCTTGGTCGGCCTCTGCGTTTAGGTTACTTCCATGTGGCAGATAAGGGCAGAATCACGTGACTACAGCTTGGTAGCGTGGTTTTAAAGGGACAGTACATGAACACACCTTGGAGACTATATTCAGCTGTGAGTCATAAGTAATGCGGTTATTTATATAGGTTGTCACTGAGCCACATTACACTTGTATTCTATACTGAGCCACTGTAGATAATCACATTAGCTAATAAAACAAAGCAAGTGTGATTAATGAACACTCTCTGCACGTCACACAGTTAGTTTTATAAGTTCATGTCCATGTATCGCAATTTCATATGTCATTTGTGAGTTAATAAAGTGTTGTGTGAAGCTTAACTTCATGCATAATGCGTGTACTGAGGCCAATTAAAATCATGGGGGTACACCAGTTGTAGCCTAATACAGTGCTGGGTGATAAAACAATATCGATGTGTTTCGTGATTAATTTTTACTGAATAACGATGATAAGCTTTGGGTAATAGAGCTTTATTTCTTAGCACAGCTAGCTGCATGCTATTAGACGCGTATACTCATGCTAACATGGTAAATGAACAGGCGACCACATGAACGTGAGAACGGAAACAAGACTATAATAGGTTTAATAAGTGCTTGTGTGTATGTATTAAATATGTTATAGTCTCCTGTTCACTCTGTGTTTTGGGGTGTATTTTGTCTGGTATGGCGACCCCCTGTCAGAACACAAGCTCAGAGAGCACCCCGGTGGGTTTTTCTTCACTCAAAATGTACTTTCCTCCTGGCAAATGTTTTCCCGTTAGCGAGAGCACTGTTCGTTCCCTGACATGGTGTTCCTTGCACAAAATTATTTTCTCTGCTCACAAATTTTAAATGGGATCCAAT
Source organism: Hoplias malabaricus (assembly GCF_029633855.1). Lineage (NCBI taxonomy): Eukaryota > Metazoa > Chordata > Actinopteri > Characiformes > Erythrinidae > Hoplias > Hoplias malabaricus. The sequence continues at coordinate 37,356,860 of NC_089812.1, read as the reverse complement.
GCCATAGATCAGGCTGCTTCTCTTAAAAAACACTCCCAAGGGCGGAACTAGTTATGCCTTGCACTCAGTGATTCTGGGTCGGCTCCAGACCCACTCCGACCTGGATAAACTATATATAATATATATAAACGATAAAAATACAGACGATGAATGAATGTACTGTTCTAAGTCTCCTAATGGGTTAAGTGCAATATGTTTACAGTTCAGTTTACAGTTCTGGGAGTGTTTGTTTATTTCTTATTTTAAACTCTTGTTAATTCATCTTTTTACTCTTTCTGCTTCTTTAAACGCTTGAGGTGTTAATTCCCTAAGAATTTTTAATGACACAATGATTCATTTCTTTTTTGGGGCAAGAAAATATTATTGTTGCAGTGAAATCTTTCCTTGTGAATTTGAGTAATGTGTGTGTGTGTGTGTGTATATATATATATATGTATGTGTAACAAACATTTGGTGTATTCAGTCTATATTTTTAGAAGGATGTCCTCTGTCACATTGTGACAAAATATTAATATTATGATAAATATCAAAATCGATCAATATATGATTTCTGAGTATCGCCCAGCTCTCGCCTAATATTTCATCATGTTAAAACAACTTATACCATATTCATATCATATACAACTATAAAAACCACATCATTCAACTACACGTCTGATTCATGGCACATTCTTGATGTAAACTCTCTTTAGGAAAGAGATTTTAATTAAAATATCAGTCTGAAATGTATGAAAAGTGTGATTTAAATTGCATTTATTTTCTATTAATGAAGGTGCAGTTTTCTGTGTTTGTGACGTCAAATCTCGTGTATTTGGTTCCTTCATTTACAGTTGATCTGCTCACAGCAGTGTCGATAATGTAGTTTATAATATAAATGCCCACTCTTGCTGTTTGAAAGTAGCTGGAAACTGCAATAAGGCCTTCTAAGAAAAACAACATTCAATTATTTAGGTTTAAAGTGAACTGTCCCACAGTGTGGAAATCATAGAACTACAGGGATTTCGTTACCAGTACCAGGACTGTAGGCTGAGAATGTGGAGAAGCTGTCACATTCATCCATATGTCACTTCGTAGCATGTTTGTGAACTGTAAAGTTGGTCAGCAACTTCACTTATAAGCCAGCTAGCTCCATAAGCTGAAGGGCCATTGAAACATCCTGCATTCTTTCTTTAGAGTTTGAAAGTATGATGCAATTTGTGGAAATGCTTGGAGGTTGTCTGCATTCCACCAATAAACCACGGAGGTGGACGAAGCAGAAGACGAGCTTGAGGAAGGACAGTTCTGTCCTAGTGTCACCCAGGTGACACTGTGTGAGCTGCTGTCAACAAGGCTGCACTTTTATTGTTTCCAGACTGCTGCAAACCCTGCTCACACAGTCCACACAACATATTAGCTTCACTGATGCTGAATTAAGACTCTTTTCCCCCTGCACAAACAACTTACATTTGATCTGCGTGATGTATGTTATTTTTCTCTCCTGAATTACCTCATGACGTACTGTAACTGTGGCTTTATGTTTCAGAAAATAATTTTAAAAGCATTTTTGTTACTTTACCTTTACGACTGATACCCCAAATTTATGTAGTTGCATTGACAGCCTATATTAGTAATACACACACACACACACATATACATACACACACACATATACATACACACACACACACACACACACACACATACATACATACATACATACAACACACACATGCATACTACACACACACACACATATATTTGAGTGATTCTGCTGTTTTAAGGTACCTCTGTTGCTAACACATGCCCTCAACCATGCACACAGACATGCACAAGTCCTGACAAAAATGATGGAATTACTGTTTGTCCACAGGATGTTCACCCAGCATTTTAATTTGAAGTAAATGAACAAATCATTCTGGCTTTTTCAAATCAAGTACAAAAAATTATGGAATAATCAGCAACAACAGAAACAACGTTTTACATCAAGCTTGTTCCAACTTTTTTTAATTTTAGTTGACGGAACGAAGATTAGCTATTGACCAATTTTTAGTTCGTTAAAGGCAATGTCGACAATTCTGAGGAACTGCTGTTCTCTCTGGTTTGTACACGGCTGAAGTTTGACTTGTACCTTTTTATTCACTGCTTGAATTACTACATAAACTCATTTGAACCCTAACCCTAAGGAACAAGGATGGGGCAAAATCCTCCTTTTCTCATTTGATGCTTTTCAACATTTGGAGGACATTTTGTTGTCTAAACAACTCCGGATGCATTTTCTCTGCAGTGTAGTTATATTTTTAGCCATTTACAGACACTGGGAATTTGTAAACACATTAGACTGGATTCCAGCATGGAAAAACATTGCAGAGCTAGCAAATGGTGAGGAAACATCCTCAGGAATTTATAAAGATTGAGCATGAAGTTTCAAAGACGTGTGAAGCTAGCCAATGTCTCTCTTTGCACTGCTGCTAATGCAAATACAGATGACAGCTCAATGCACCTGTGGGGAATGCCAACTGCCCAGATCTGTCGCATCAGCCAACAGATGCCTGTGTTTGTCAGCACTGTGCTTGGGGTCCTAAGTTTGATCCTCGCATCAGATCACTGTCTGTTTTCCCTGTATCTGTGGTGGTTTACACTCTCACAGTCTTGAGTATTTTTTTCTGCTTAGCGCCCCACGATCCTGTGACCTTGATTAGGATGAAGCCGTTCTAAGATGAATGAATGAATGAATATTGTGGTTGCATGTAGAAAGAGAGTGGGGTGGGCTGGGTGAATATCCTTCAAGTGTGAAAATTCCATATATTTTGCTAGAAGTTGTACATACTACACAGCAGTTGCACTTGCCTCTGTTCACTTTGCTCAATGCTAAGGGCTAAAGATATATTAAGCCCCCAATTATCTACGATAATGCCCCTTCAATTATGCACCAAGCAACACTGAAACCAAGATAAACATCCAGTAACTAATGCGACAGTGTGAGTCTGAGACCTGGCCACAAAGTTTGTCATAATGTCACAAACAAACTTCAGGTTCACCCACTTTCCAGCTCATAAACCTCCCTGAACCTTCACGGCTTGTCACCTTGAGGTGCTGCATTAAGTGCCTCATTTTCTTGTGATTTCATGATGCATTAAGGAACATTCTACTAACCGTTGTGTTAAAGGGGACCTTACATTTTTCCAAGGCTTACCTTGCACCTGGTCCTGCCCTTTTATTAGCTCTAATAGGTTTCCATTTTTCCCCTTCCAGCCAATTATGGCGTCAGACAGGCCTGCTCTCGCTGATTTCCACACACCCACATGCTGAGTAACTGCTACAAGGAAGTGCACCTTAAAATAGAACTGCCATGTTCAAATGCACCAGCCCTGTTTTGCCATTCAGAAACTACCAGTTTAAAAAAATAATATAAAATCAACACCTCCCTCAGCTTTAGCAAAACAGGATGTTAAAACCCTGTTGCTTCGCTTTTTATGAGTTTGAGCAAATACACTAATCATCATAGTACCTAATATAATCTTTAAAATTCTTCCCTTTGTGTGTGTGTGTAAATCCTTGTTAAATGTGTCTGGTTTGACCTGTTCAACCACATTCACTATCTGCTGTAAATGAGTCCAAATTGAACACTGCACGCTGATAATGTGTGTAATGAATAGAGCGTGTCCACACCTCTTCCCTCTGCTGAATACAATGACAGTAACTATTCTGGCCTCGAGGCAAAATTGGAACACCTAGCTCTTGATTTTAATATATCAACATGCACAACGTGATATGCTAGTGACTACTGGGTTTTAAAGCATAACGTGGCCCTGACAGAAGGAAGACAAAGACTGCATTTCCAGGACATAGTTGCTATTGTGGGTGATCGCTAATACAACAAACCAAATCAATACTAATCTAAATCTGTGTGATCAGTCGTTGTGGTTAATTTACAGGACAAAAACAATACAGATTTTTCCTACACCTTTTTGCTACAGTTACAGCCTCTACTCAAAACGTGCTGTAAGAGTCTGATCGCATGCAACTGTGTAAAACATGAGATCAGACACTGATTTTAAATGATTAGTTCTGAATCTCAAACAGCACTCCACTGGGCCACAGCACAATGCTGGGGGCTTTCACCCTTCTAAATAACACAGGCTGTTACATTTTTAGCCTATCTATCTATATATCTATCTATATATATATATATATACACACACACACACACTTCAGTACTGACAAATACGTCAAATCTAGACTCCACTGTAAAAAATAAAAAAATAAAAAAATTGAAAAATGAATTCCATGAATCCTTACATCTCCACAAGTTACTGACTAAAGCCCATCTGTTGCTGTTGCTGCCAACCTTCAATGGAACAGGGACCATCACAACACTAACGACCACATTTTCAGCTCAGCAGTGACATCAGCTCTTACAGAAGCATTTCTGGGGTTTTTCTCACAGTTCCAGACACTTATCTATGTACATCACGGCTGTCTATAGGGAAGGTGTATGAATCAGTACGTTCACATACAGTACCACAGAGTCAGATACTAAAGTCTGGGCCCATCTTGTCAAATGTATTATTTTATTTGTTTATTTATTTTAGTCTCTTTTTTAAAATTAAATACACAATGATTTGTGACCCGTGTAAAGCTTATAATCACAGCTCAAATTATAAATGTGTTGTTTCAGTAAACGGACACAAACCCTAAAGTAAAAATAATATATAAATCAGTTCCCTGCAGCTGTATTCTTATTTTCAGTGAACATCGTTTGACAAGAGGAATTTAAAATAAGCTTCTGTACCAAGGTCACACTAGATATTTAACAGTGAAATGTTACGAACAAATTCCGTTCGTTATAATGGAATTCACAGCAATGAGAGACTTCCACCGATATCTGGAGAGGACTGTTATAAAAACTGAACGTTCGGGTTTAAAATATGTAAATGTGTGTTTTTGACCAATAGCACTTCTCTTTGGGCCGTGGCGACGAGCAAAGACGCAGGAAACGTTAATAATACCCATGAAACTTTAAATATAACACGGTTTAATCTGATTACTACAACGGTACGTTATGAAGAGTCGGTCTGGTGCGCCATCAGTTCAGAAGCTTTTGCAAGTTTGTTACAGCTTTAAAAACGACTACCAATGGCCAGTGTTCCAGCGCCACTATTTTACAAAGTGACAAACACTGTAAATATCTAGTACGACTTAAGGCTGTATGTTTTAATTTAAACTGATGAAACACTTGACTTACCAATATTTAAAATGATTATTAATCGCTGGAAGATGTCATCCATTACCGAAGAGATAAAGCCAGTTTATGATCAGGATTTTCACAGAAACCCTAACCTTAACTCTTGTAATTTTTTAAAAAGACGACTGAAAAATCATGACTAAAGAGGAAAATGTATTAATTTTAGAGCAGAAACAACACATTTTGTAATTCCACGTGGGGAGAAAGAGGAAAAGAAAAAAACAATTCACACTGTACTAGATTATTCCAGTGCCGATACTGAACTGAATTATTCTCACACAGTAATATACAACCTCATGTCCAAGGGGCATTCACTTGTATCGGTGTCGCATGAGTGGTTCACTCCCCTTGGGCGCCCTGGTAATAATTTAGCACGAATGAACCGTGATCGGGCATCAGTCTGGTCATTTATGTCCTCACATTCTGAAGAGCTTGAAGTGGCCCATCTATTTGACACATTTGCCAGACAGTTTGTGGACATTCTGTGCTCTCTGCACCAGCTGATCCCACATTCGAAGCTACAGAGCCTCACAGTGAAAATGAAATGGACAGAAAGTGACACGTGAGACCTGCGTGTGTGTGTGTGTGTGTGTGTGTGTGTGTGTGTGTGTGTAGTCAACGCAGTCGGCAGTTTATTAGCTGCACGTACCATGTCTCTACACTTGTTAAGCCTCTTATCAAGAACGCTACTACTGTATTAAGTGCTTTCATAGCTGTGCAATAGAGTGTTTCCCATTGGTTGCTGCATAACTACTGTAGGTCCACCATTATATTATATACCAGGTATTATTTGGGTGAAGAACCAATCTCAGCCCAGCACTGACACTGACATTCTGTTGACATGTTAGTGTGTTTTTCATGATGAGTACATAAGGCAGAGCAGTGCTGCTGGAACTTCGTCTCTGTCACTGCTAGGTTGACGACAATAGTCCACCAGCCAAAAATATCCAGCTAACAGTGGTCCTGTATAAACCAGAGGACAGACGGAAGGCTAGAAGACAACTATGGACTATTCTTTTCCAAAATATATACAAAACAAATGTTATTTAAATGACAAGTCATCTTAATGGATAAATAATCATATAAAAATCGCTAAGTGGCATGAACATTTTTTGATAACAATTTCTACATAAATATTATGATCCCTTTTCTAGAAAACACTGTCTGCTGCTTCATCAGGAAATAAAACCTGAAAATGTTATTCAAGGAGAAAGCCATACATCGTTTCTCTGTAAGAACCCTGCCATGCTCTGGACCTCAGAACGTCTACAAGTCAGTGACAATGTGTGCAAACGTCAGATGAGTCCGGGCTTTTTCATGAAAAACAGACTGAGTTTCTGTGCCAAACGCCACAGGAACCATCCAGTGAATCTGTCATGGCGTGGGGATACATCACGGCACTGCGGACTTGTACAGGTCAGAAGTCTTTGGAAAATATTGGGATTTTAAAGGGGTGTGTGTTACCATTAGGGTGACGTCCTTCTGTAAAGTCCATGGTTATTTCAGCAAGACAATGCTTAAGTTAATATGTGTGTTTACATTCCCAATGATTCTCCAGTAAAACACATGTTCAAAAATGAGTAACTGCCACAACGTTAGAAGGAAAACAAAAAGCTACTATTAAAGCAACTATTAACAAGAACCCCTCTGGTGTTTGTTAAACTGTACACCAGAGGTATGCTCCATAACCTACCAATCCCATGCTGATGTTATTGTTGGGCTGTGAATGGTTTGATGGCATGTTTCCGCCACTGGCCCAAGGAGAGAAATCTATAAATTAAACCTATAATTTGTTTCCAAAAATGCATGATGGAACAAAGTCAATGTAACATTTAACTTTCATCTCTGTGGTTGTGTGTGAGTGTGTGTGTGTGTGTGTGTTTGTTTGAACAACAACTCTGACCACTTCTGGCTCACCCTAAAGTCTATTCCCACGGTGGCAATGAAGTTGCCTCCCAGAAAGGCACCGTCTTTAAAGCGAACCAGGACACAAGTCTTCCCTACAGCCGAGTCTCCCAGCAGCATCACCTGTCATTATCAGAGAAAGTCGTTAAGTCTATATTCATTCATTCATCTCTGTCATAAAATGCATTTACAAATCTCTATGAATACGTTTCATAACAAACATTAAAGACACGGCAGCACATTGGTGTAACATCCCACACACGTCTGTTTTCTCTGATCATGAGCGAGTGCTTAATACATCGGAAAACGCGGTGGTGAAATACACTACAATTTCACAACTCTTCTCTTCGGCCCGCAGCACTGCAGTAATAAAGAAGGGTGTTTACACCAAATACGCTTCGACAATGTGAAATTACATTTAGTTAATGAAGCAAATTTCTGTTAATATACCATCGCTGTCCAAAGAAAAACATGCATCTCCAAAATAGTAACACCTTTCTATCTTCAGATGAAAGCCAATGTAAAAATATTTTTCATTCATTCCTTGTCTGTAACCCGTATCCAGTTCAGGGTCGTGGCGGGTCCGGAGTCTACCCGGAATCCCTGGGCGCAAGGCAGGATATAACCTTGAGGGGGCGCCAGTCCTTCACAGGGCAACACACACACACACACATTCACTCACACCTACAGAAAGTGTGTTTTTGGACAGTGGGAGGAAATTGGAGCTAAAAATACTTTATTCCAAGTAATTTAAGCATTTTTTACACAATTTAAAGGACAGCTGCGTTGTTCAAATGCTGTGGTTAACTTCAATGAGACAAAAATGGAGATACGTGTTTTACTTTGAACATCAACAATATGCTTGCATGTTTTATTTTTTTTTTTTTTTGACTAAAAAAATGATAATGTGCACTCAATGACCAACTGAAAATAATAAATCAAACAAACATGTGATCTCTGGTTTTAGCACTGTGCTTGTTGTGGTGTCTCCCACAACTTCTACAGAGTGTTTAACCTTATGTATCTGAGATTCAAATCTGTCGCTTATTAAACATAGCCTAAAATATGGCACCTCATCTCCTATACACGGTAAACGATACCATACTGAGAGGATATCAGCAGAAAATTTCGGGTTCCCTCGAAACCGTGATTCTTGCTAAAGATTTGTTCCTTTCTCAATCCGAGGAGAGACTCATTACTGTCTGGACTTGTTTAATGTTGAAGAACAGGACATATGTTTCGTTAGAGCTATTTTTTTGATTAAATTAATTATGCCCAAATTACAGTGAACATTTGAGTTTAATTGTGTTGTTACATACACACAAATGTTTAATTATTGTTACATATATAAACAACATAAACATAGCTGTATGTTTGTAATTTCATATATACAGGAGGTCCTCGGGTTACGTCAGTCCCGAGTTACGATGTTTCGTGGTTACGACACATCTCCCATTTACTGTATAAAGCCTTGTTTTGACTTAAGTGGTTTTGCGTTGTAAACGTCGTAACGTGAACTTATGGAAATTACGTAACGTGAATACACGGTGACGCGGCTCGGGACCGAGGAGGATAGGTGTGAGGACAGGATAAGTGCTTACAGTATGTTATTTACGTACAGTATGAACGTATGTTCGGACTTACACTGAAAATCTGTTTACGAAGCGTCGTAGGAACGGATCAACGTCGTAAGTCGAGGACCCCCTGAATTAATTTTGTATTACCGTGTTTATTAAGTGAAAAATTTGAGGAAATATTTGACATGTGTAAACAGAATAATTACTTTTAGTGGAACGTGGCTTTTTAACTGTGCCTTTAAGTGTGTCAAGATGACATTTTCATATGCATTCTGAAAACGTATTATATTTTTATGTAGCTACATTGAAATTGTAACAATCTCACGGCAACCTATACTTTATTCCGTTTCTGATAATTACGTGTGAAATGGTCATGTCAGGGTTGTGAACATTTGTGAATAAATCCCATGCTCTTACATGGGGTTGCTGTTCGTTTAAAAACATGGTTTAATTGATGATGCAGTTCAGTCCAGCGGCCTGCCTGGACACGCCCCCCAGCGACTCATTGCCTCCTGCATGGGTGACGTGCAGCACACAATGCCACAGTGTGATATACTTTTGGGTAATGAGGGTAGTTGAGCTTGACTGCGTAGCTTAATTTTTTGAGAGTACAGCGCTTCGATTAAAACTTGCGTCTCATAATTGTATCGACAGATTTGAAAATAAAGTATCTGTATTGAAAAAGAGAGTGAGGTATTGTGCCAGCTCTAGATACGACATATTTACACTGAACAATCACTGTGTGAGAAACACCTACCTTGTATATACAGCTCCACTGACCATACTGTAGCACGTTATAATTCTATAATTCCAGACTATATATCACCTGCATACGTTATCCTCACTTCACCCTGCTCTTCAATGGTCAAGGCCTCTCTCAGGACCACCACAGGGCAGATATGATTTGTGTGGTGTGTCATTCTCAGTGCTGTAAGTGACACTGACATTGAGGTGGTGTGTTATTGTGCGTTATGCTGCTACAGTGCTGCTGGAGTTTTTAAACCCTGTGTCCACTCTCTGTCCACTCTGTGAGACACTCCTCCCTCGTTGGTCCACCTTGTAGATGTAGAGTCAGAGACAGTAGCTCATCTGTCGCTGCACAGTGTGTGTCGCCCGTCCTCTAGTCCTTCATCAGTGACACAGGACGCTGTCGGCTGGATGTTTTTGGTCGGTGGACTGTTCTCAGAGGGGTTTAAAAACTCCAGCAGCACTGCTGTGTCTGATCCACTCTACACCAGCACAACACACACTAACACACCACCACCACGTCAGTGTCACTGCAGCGCTGAGAATGATCCACCACCACATCACACCTGCTCTGTGGGGGTCCTGAGCGCTGAGGAACAGGGGGTAAGAAAGTATGCAGGGCATTGAGCGTAGATACAAGGTAAACGCTCTTAATCCAGTGATCGTTCAGTGTAGATACATACACTTCCTCTTATCTGCCACACTGTCACTACAGCTGGTTCTATAGGAACTGAAGCTCCACAGCTCACAGTGGATCCGGAGGAATCCCTCCTTGTGCAAATGTTTACAGAAAGAGTTGAGCTTCGAGGCTAAGAGTGAGGTGCTGCAGAATGAATCACACAGAAAATATCACACAGGAAACACTGAAACTTTGTCGCTTTATCAGATAGTGAAGGGTCTGTGAGAAGCAGGTAAAACACGCCATATCTCACCACCGCGTCCTACTACAGCGACAGTATAGCGGTATAATGTTGAAACACACTCTAAATGACGGTTTACTCGAAGTATATTCAGACCATTTTCACTGTGTGGCGGTTATTTGGTGTTTTTTTGAAAAGTGTAACGCTTCCACGCGCGCTACAGGTTCGCAATGAAACGACGGTTAAAAACCACCAACTGTTCACACAAAATATAAGAGAAATATATAAATAATTCCACAAACCTTGAAGGAAATGTCAAAGTACTCATTAACCGAGGCGCATCGCTCCAGCACGTTTCTCGACGTTCCGTTTTTAATCTCCTGATCCAGAGATGTCTGTCTCGAAGACATAGTGCCACAGCAGCCGCTACCCGCGTTCACACAGGCGGCCAACTCTCTCACATTCCGCCGCTGAAACGCCCGGAGAGTCCACACGGTCTGACGAGCCTCGGTCTAGAAATCACTACTAAAACTAGTCGCTGTGGGAAGTGCCCAAAGCGCCAAACTTGTGCAACCGTCCGCTTCCCCTGCGTCTGAATATGAGACCGAAGGTGTTAGTGTGTCTCCGACTCAAATCTCCGACTCGTCTCCATCCTCCTCTCCTCACAACAGAAGCTCTTCACCGGTGACCTCGCCGCCTCTCTCTCTCTCTCTCTCTCTCTCTCTCTCTCACACACACACACACACTAACACTAACACTAACACACACTCGGAGCCGGAGTGTGTACAATGAGAAAAGAAGTCGCACACTCAACAGGCGCTCTGTTTCCTACTCCACATCGCGAGGGGGCGCTCTGAACATAAGCCCTTCATCACAAACACGACCTTACAATTAACGCATAAAAAATTATGGCGGGAAAATTGCACGAATCAGGCCGAAGCTTGTTGGGCGAAAAAAAACAACAACAATTACGGAGCCCCTAAGGTGACATAGTGGGTTTGTTTAGCAAGTCGTGGGCCTCAATGTATACTACTATTTTGTGGCCTCAATATATTATTTCGTGGCCTCAAAATACTATATAGTGGCCACGACTTAATAAACCCACCATATCACCTTAGGGGCTCCGTAAAGGACTAGTGTGCTGGCCTAAGCTGCTTTTATTGAAAGGGTGCTGGCGCAGATGGTCGGGCAATTAAATTGTTCTGGATGAGCACCGTAACAGTATAGAAATCACAGTCAAAATGTAACATTCGAAATACAATAAGATTATCAAAGTGGAGGTTTGGGCTATGATATCCCAGACAGCGAGCACATATCAGTCCACTGTCATAAATGTCACTGCGGCTGTCACACCACTGACTGTAGACCACTGCTGGTCCACCATCGGAGCACTCAGATTACTCCCAGTAAACAAGTAACGTCCCTGGACGTTCAAAATAGGTCTAAAAGTAGTCTGTCCGTCAAGGACATATTATAAACGTCAATGGACGTCCAAAATCCATCTTAATAAGTTAGTTAAGTGGTGACCAATCGATAACGTCAGTGGATGTCCAAAACGCGTTTTATACAAGTAATTTATTTCGGGACCAATTAATAACGTCAATGGACGTCCAAAATACGTCTAATAGTCGTTTTTTCAATATCTGTGTTTGGACGTCTTTTCAACTTTCATTTTCAACCTTAAGAGAACGTTGATTTAACGGCAGTCATTACGTTATTTCAACGTTGAATCAACGGCTAATTGTTTACTGGGCAGTCCAGTACAGGATAGAACTCATTTATAATCTCCTCAAACAGATTTTACATTCACAGAGACTTTTATTCTGGAAAACAAACTAATACAGATATTACCAACAGCTATGAGAGATATAATAATGAGTATAAGACTGATATAAAATGATTAAATGATGAAAATGTTGACACTGTGCTGATTAAAATTATTTACTAATCTTATTTATAAAGAATAACAAAAGAATTCCTTCACAGGGCAACACACACATAGTCACAGTCACTCTCTCACACACCTAAAGACACTTTTTGAGTCACCAATCCACCTACCAACGTGTTTTTGGACCATGGGAGGAAACCAGAGCACCCGGAAGAAACCCACGCAGACACAGAGAGAACACACCACACTCCTCACAGACAGTCACCCGGAAGAAACCCACGCAGACACAGAGAGAACACACCACACTCCTCACCGACAGTCACCCGGAGGAAACCCACGCAGACACAGAGAGAACACACCACACTCTTCACCGACTGTCACCCGGAGGAAACCCACGCAGACACAGAGAGAACACACCACACTCCTCACAGACAGTCACCCGGAGGAAACCCACACAGACAGAGAGAACACACCACACTCCTCACAGACAGTCACCCAGAGGAAACCCACACAGACAGAGAGAACACACCACACTCCTCACAGACAGTCACCCGGAGGAAACCCACGCAGACACAGAGAGAACACACCACACTCCTCACAGACAGTCACCCGGAGCGGGACTCGAACCCACAACCTCCAGGACCCTGCAGCTGTGTCCCCTGCAGAGACACGACCTGCTGCACTACGGTGCCGCCCTCAGTGGAAGTTAATGTGTCTAAATACAACTGTTGATTATTGTAAGCCAACACTGTTATGCACTAAATTGACATCAGAAACTGGCAGCCTCACAAAAATACCCCAGAAATGCTTTTGTCAGATGTGGTAATTAAGGGGATCCAGTGACACTTGGTGCAAAAAGTCAGTAGGGGAATATGTACTGGGCCTAAGCCTAAACACATGAATTTGTACTGCGTCTTACACAGATAGTAAGCACCTCATTGATATCCAGCCTCCTCACCTTATCTGCTTTTTGCTTTTCACTCCTGGGCTCTTGCACTTGAAAGTAAACAGAGGCTCACTCAACAGAGGCTGAAACAGGTCCCTCTGACCAGTAAGAAACTCAGAAATGTGCTGTATTTAACCCTAATGCAATGTTTAAACCAAAGCATGTCACAGATGATTTATTAACAGGCCAGAAATGTGTGTTTACCGGTGGAAAAAAGGGTGTGAATATGTCATAAACTGTATTACTAATATCCTAGCTACAGAAATACACACAACAATAGTGCTGGGAAAAACAATCCTTACATCACAGTCAAACTCAGCTTTAAACTGAGATCACATTTAATTCACAAAATTGAAAAATAATTTATTTTTTTCAAATGTTTTTCAAGTGTTTCTGTGGGTATTTCTGTGATGTTATTCAGATTACTTTAATTATAATTTCCCCATAGTGACAGTTGCATTTCTTTTTAAATAAATTAAACTAGTAATCAATTAACGGTCTTATGTTTCTCTAACTCTTTGATCAAGTGATAGATGCACTCAAACAATGTCACTGTTAGGGATGAGTTGGTGTAATTTTAATGATGTAAACATATTACCCACTGACCTCAGTATTGTTCATGGCTGAATACAGTACAATCCTCACAGACAATGCTCAGCATTCAGGGTCAAATCTTTCTATAGGTGACTACAAGTGTTTCAGAATTCTGCTGTAAACCTGTCCTGCAGCCTTGAAAAACAAAAAGACATGTCATTGGTAGTTTGCTAAGACTTTGTCTCCCCCATCTGACCAAGGCTCTGAACAATACCCACAGTCCTAGCAGAAGAAAATGAATGTGTTTATAGCTTTTTAGAAAAGAATAAGCTTTACACTAAAAATCAAGCTCAGGAACATTCAGTTCGGTTCGACAGTCATTTCAGCAGACATAAAATAGTCCAGTTCAGTGTTCGGTCATTCGGCCGCTTTTGTTTATTCACGTGATGTGAGGCTTAAATAAAAGCATGAAAATCCAATCGTATTTAGCTACAGGCATGTTCCAATATATACAGCCTTGTCTTTCTTTCCCTTGCTGCCTATAGCCTGTGAACTGAGTGGGAAGATGTTGCCACAGTCCTCCTTCTTGAGAATTTCTCTCATTCTCACAGCAATCTGTGTTCAGCAGTAATTCCGAGAGCTTCTAACAGATCTGAATGTTAATCCAACGGTGTGCCACTCAGGAATGCTACAGACATAAGTGTGTAGAAATGAACAGTTCTTGTTTCTGTGCTTTGACAAACCATTGATGACATTGATTATGACAATATTGATATCACGATGAATTTGTACCACACAAATAAATGGGTAGAAAAAAAAATATTGACTGTACAAAGGCAACAAAATATTTTAAGAAAGAAACAGTTTGAACTCAATGTGTAACACAAATTACTACATTAATATAATTCAATTAAACCTTCATTTAGTTTGATTAATTACTAACTAACTGTTCTACCAACAGGGCGGCACGGTGGCGCAGCAGGTAGTGTCGCAGTCACACAGCTCCAGGGGCCTGGAGGTTGTGGGTTCCATTCCCGCTCCGGGTGACTGGCTGTGAGGAGTTGGTGTGTTCTCCCCGTGTCCGCGTGGGTTTCCTCCGGGTGCTCCGGTTTCCTCCCACAGTCCAAAAACACACGTTGCAGGTGGATTGGCGACTCGAAAGTGTCCGTAGGTGTGAGTGAATGTGTGTGTGTCTGTGTTGCCCTGTGAAGGACTGGCGTCCCCTCCAGGGTGTATTCCCGCCTTGCGCCCAATGATTCCAGGTAGGCTCTGGACCCCCCGCGACCCTAAATTGGATAAGCGGTTACAGATAATGGATGGATGGATGTTCTACCAACAGTTATATTTCCTTCTATTTATTCTTAGAGAGTTTATTTTGTAAATGTTGCACTAAAATCAGTAGGGTTAATAGTGGGTAGGGAACAGAGCGTGGTTCCATCAATATTTCAATGTCATAATCTGAACCAGGACTTATTATTTGTTCTAAACTAGTTGTTCTCTATTTGTTTTTTGGGGGGGTTGTGGGTGGTGGAGTTCTATAAATAACCGAATATACAATCAGGGAAATTGTGATTATAAAAACAGCCATTTGAGGGACTTTCCTGCCTTCTACATCTTTAAAAACTCTGGGCATCATCCATTCACTCACAATCCAAAAGAGATAAGTTACCATCCAACTGAGCTCCAATGGATGCCTCTGCAATTACAATCAAAGTCAGTAGTGGCCATATCATTATCTTATTAGTGTAATCAGACCCCAGCTTTCCCTCCACCCTGAGCCCCCTGGGGGAGTGTAGTCTGTGTGATGAATATAAATGAAGGATGACTGCAAATTAAAGCAACAATAAATGCCCCCACTGTGGCCATCGGTGTATTCTACCAGTTGCTGAATATTATCAAGTTATAAATCATTCAAAGGGGCTGTTTGACGCCAATGCCAAGAAAGGGCAATCACTGCACGCCTCATTATTCTGTTATAATCCTGACTGCAGTGTTCCGCACAACTGAGCTCAGCTTGGGTGACAGGTCTCTCTGGATTCTTCCCCCCTTTCAGAGAGAACACTGAGACCCAGACGAGATCTTGTAATGTCATTCGCCTCATGGAGTGAAGTGACATCTAGTGGTGCTCTGGCCTTGAGGGCAGCGCACACAGTTCACTCGCTGCCAGGACGGGTACTCACTGTGAAGCCGATGCCAACTGTAGCAGAGAAGGAACCAGGGATGAATTTGCCCTGGTCAAACTGCACCAGCAGTGAGGTCTTCCCCACTCCACTGTCTCCCACCAGTATGGTCTGTGTGAGCAAAGAAATAATCCAGTCAAATAAAGCCAAATGGACTTAAGTGGTAGCACATAAGTGTTTGCATTCTTCTGTGAATGGGAAGTGTACATCGTGAACAGATTGGTTAAGGTCAGAGTAATCCTTCATTCCTGTTGCTCTTGTAGCAGTGGTTTCAACCCAAGGTCCTAGAGGACCTTCAACAACTCTACTTCAGAGAAGAGCCTGTTAATTAGCTGTAAAAACATCAAAAAAGTTCAACAAATGTAAGGCAGTGTTAAGGCCATGCTTATTAATGCACTAAAGAAGATATTTTTAAAGTGGTCTTTCTGTGGAACCATAGCAATTAATTATAATCATACACAGGATAAAATGTTAAATATCTTACGCCAATCCAGCTTCATTCAGGGCCTAACCCCTCTATCACCCCTTGTTTAAATCCTACACCTAATCACTAATGTTAGGTTGCTGTGCGCGTTTACGGTCCAATCAGCAACCTGCTATTCTTAGTATTTCTGATGGTGCTTTTCCACTGTGTGGGATCAGCTCGACTCGACTTGGCTCAGCTCGGCTCACTTTTTTACGCTAGCACAGCTCCCCCGCGAAATGGAGCGGGTGACATCACAAAACCCTGTCTCTAACAGCAACCACAGGCTCTGAAAACCACAACAAACACGGCAGTAAAGTTAGGCACTGTTTATTTATTGTGCATTCACGTGTTGTTTTAGTTTTTTTGGACTGAACATGGCTCCACGCCCCAGTTCTTACAGATCAGTTTTCCTTGTTGAACATTCGGTTTCGCTGGAGATTTTCGCCTCGAGGTAATGTTACGAGCAGCTGTTGTGAGTCGGATAAAAATAAACGTGAAAGCTGTCGTACCTTCAGACATTTTACAAGTGGCCTGTTTGTGCTGAGCTCTGCATTAGGTGGTGATTGGCAGCACTCTGTAGGGTTTACAAGTCTTCACAGGGGCCATCAGGTAGGCACCTCCACTCCTCTGTGTTTCACTGAACTAAGCCCATGACACCTCTGGAAGGCTAAACTCTGAAGTCTGGTGTCCCAGTGGTATATTTGTATTAACATGATACACCAAACATTAAATTAACCTCCTTGTTTCTACACGTATTGTCCATTTTATAAGCTCCACTGACCACGCAGTTCTACAATTACAGACTGGTCAGGACCCCCACAGAGCAGGTGTGATGTGGTGGTGGATCATTCTCAGCGCTGCAGTGACACTGACGTGGTGGTGGTGTGTTAGTTTTGTTGTGCTGGTGTAGAGTGGATCAGACACAGCAGTGCTGCTGGAGTTATGAACCCAGATTTTACATATCATTGCTGTCCATTGGAAAACTCTATATCTCAATTTTTGTTGATATTTGAAAAAAGTTGTCCTGTGGGAAAATTTCATGATGAATGGACCAATAGAGATGCTCAAAAATTACTTGGAATAAAATCTTTTTTACATTTACTTCCACTGAAATTTACTGACAGTGAGTGTTTAAAAACTCTGCTGTGTCTGATCCACTTGTTACTTGTTGGTGCTGATCCACACTTACGCACATTATTTCTATTACAGGGAACATATAGGATGAGTGAGCTGAACATTGCTAGCCAATATATTTTTCATTACTCTGGTAGCATTGAAGCTAATCTAAACAAATCACATGATAATATCATATTATGTTTTGAGCCATAGCCTCCTTCTTTTTTTCAAATTAATATCAGCCCCCTGCCTCGCTCTGTCTATCCACTCTTCCATTCTGTCGCCTCTCTCCACATCTCGCTTTGCTTTTCTCACTCACCCACGCCAGAGGCTCATCAGAAAAGCATCTCTCTTCTTAGTGAAGCACCATTCAGTTAATGTGGCCTTGGATGGGGACAGGAAATTCCAGCACACTGTCGCGGTAGTGAGGGTAAGATGAAAATTATAATCCGGGGTCTTTCTCATTTTGCTGTTCACACAAACTAAACAAGGCAAATGTATTCTGTCTGTCTACAGTTGTTATGTAAATTATTCAATGCGCACTGCAAATTTTAAAACATTTTTAGCTGTTTGCAATCAATCAGTCAAACAACAGATAAAACTCTGCACTAAAATAACAAATGGTTACTCACAACATGCTACTTTTAATGACTACTGCAGTCTCAGAATTATTCCACCCCATGAAAAGAATCCCTGATAAAAGCAACATATGCAAATCAGGTGTTGTCTTAAACATACTAATCAATTAATTAAGTGCTTCTTTTTTTATTGGGTGTTCCTCAGAAAAAATACATAAAACATGTGGATTGGCTCGAGTGTGTTCACTGTGACAATGCATTTCATGTCAAGCCAAGAGAGTTGTCCAAAAGGTTAAGAGATAGGATTTCTTCACAAACATGGAAAAGGGATTCTAAAAAAATAGCAAAGGCACTGTATGTTCCTAGAGATACAGTTGGAAGCATAGTTCACAACTTCAAAGTTAAAGGAACACTGGCTACTACCTGGACGTGGCAAAAAGAGAACGCTGTCACTGGCTGCCACCAAAATCCTAAGTAGGCAGTTGGTCAAAAACCCTCCAGTGCTTTGTTTCCTCTGGCACTGGAAATCTGCATCATGTGGACACTTCATGCCTTCCAACAAGACAATGATCCCAAGCATACCACAAAGTTCACCAAGGCTTGGCTTCAGAAGAAGTACTGGAAGATCCTGGAGTGACTATCAAATTTGCCTGACTGGAACCTCATTGAAAATCTTTGATGGGAGGTGAAAAAGGTGGCTGCAGCAAACAAACCCAAGAATATTAGTGAACTGAAGGCTATTGGACATGAAGCATGGGCTCTGATTCCTCAGGAACCTTTCATTACAGAACAAGGATGCTCTACTAAACAAAAAAACATTTCTTAAAAAGGGGCTGAATAACGCTGAGACTGCAGAAGTTATTAAAAATAGCATGTTTTGTTGAATTTGGCTTAAACGAATAGATCAAATTGTTACGATAAATTGTTCTTCTTTGACTGGTTTATTTCAAACAACTAAATATTTCTCTTTCTCCCTTCTGTCCCATCTCTCCCCATTTCTGAGTTACTCACCTTCACCCACACCATTAGCCCCTCAGATAAGCATCTCACTCTCTCTCACACACACACACACACACACACTGGATCAGGCCTCAGCTCTGCAGGGAGCAGAAGTCTTACGTGGGTGTGAGCCGCCTCCCGTTACCATGGTTATGCCGTCTATGCTTCACCCTGGTGGTGGACAAAGGGGCTGCAGCCACACACTCCTTTTGTTGATATTTATCACCTCCAGCCAGTTGTTGCCTTATATGCCACTTTCCAACCATTATCTATCTATCTATCTATCTATCTATCTATCTATCTATCTATCTATCTATCTATCTATCTCACACACACACCAAGGGATATTATTTCTGCAGACCCACCCGTGTTGTGACACATAAGGATTTTATGAGGCAGTAAGTAGAGGTGGACAAAGGCAAAAATATCACCCCATGATCAGTTTGAAGTTTGAAGTTTCCACAGTACCGGACACACGTCTTGTGGTGTTGATGCATACAGTGCACGTGCCATATTCAAAACTCATCACACACTCAACAAACAATATTAAGAAAAAGATGAATTATTAATTATATATTTTCTTTAGGAACGTGCAACACAAATGAGTTTAATAATTAATGTTCTGGCTTCAGTTCTACTTTTACTTTCAGTTGCTGTTACACTCCTGAACACAAGGTGGTGCTGTTCTTTTGAGTGTAATACTGCAGTGTTTTGAAGAACATTGCTCAGAGATCATTGCAGCTGTATTCTTCAGAATGTATCCACCATCCATGTACATTTTAGAGTGAAGTGCTTATCTAATATATCTGCTGAACGGTGAAAACAATAACTCCATTAAAAAGAAGAGTGTTTGGACAAGTTTATCTCTCTATTAAACTGTCGAAGTGGTCTTCACATCGTTCCAGAATGAAAGAGTTTATGCTCCACAGAGCGGGTCCTCCATGTGTGGGCGGCCATGTTTAAAAATGTTTTTATACAGAGCCACTTATACATCCAAGTTCTGTTTGTCATTATAATTGATGTTTCACAACATGGAAAATAATAATAATAATATTAATCCATAATATGTTCAAGAACACACATTGTTTATCACAATGAAACATTAATGTGTTATAGATTTTACATTTCTGAACCTCCCCCCAATGAGTGTTCTTATGTAATGGTAATAGTTCTACATCTAAATAATTCTTACTGGATTAAAGGGTCTTTGCTTCAATGAAAAACTGATTGTAAATAGTTCTTCACAGAACATTTTTTTTAAATATATTCTGTATTCCAAAAAGATAGAACCATCCATCCATCCATTATCTGTAACCGCTTATCCAATTTAGGGTCACGGGGGGTCCAGAGCCTACCTGGAATCATTGGGCGCAAGGCGGGAATACACCCTGGAGGGGATGCCAGTCCTTAAAAAGATAGAACCAAAAATCATTATTCTATATTAAGGAAAATATAATGTGCATTAAAGAGCAGTTAGCGAGTACTGACCATGCCTTTAAAGGCTGAAACCAGGAGGTGAGCCAGATGTTTTTGGGGAGGAGCTGGGAGCGTGAGCTCTCAGAGTGTGTGTATATATATGGCTGAGGGGAGGAGTTTGGGCGTGGTCTTACTCCAAAAATTACATACTTACATAACTTCAATTCCAGTTAAACAGCACTTTTTATGTTCTCTCTGGAATTAAACGTTCATTAGGTCTCTGTTCAAATGTCCATTTTATTTATCATACATAACTGTTGTTACATATTATTTGTTAATGATAACGTATGGTCACATTCCTGACCTCCAGCAGGGCTCTTAGATCTAGAAATGTGGTTTTGAGTGGTGCCTTCACAATGCACCTTCAAGGGTGGTAAGATTACTACAAAGCAGTAAACACAGAGGGCGTAGCACTGAATGTTAATCTCCTCAGAAGCACCTCCACTGAGTCATACAAGAAATGAGATGCTTCCTGAGCCCACCATGACACCACAGGCTTCCAAACTCAATTACATTTTTATATCAGCCTCATCCAACTTTAATGCCATTTAAAAACCCTCATCACTCACTGAGCAGGTGAGGGAGAACACAGGATGAGTCCACTGACTGGAGCGGGGGGGGCAGACAGAGTGGATGGTTGCCATAGCAGCACATCAGTTTCCAGGCAAGACCTCCAGCACAAGTATTACTTAATTCCAGCTCTTTATCACATGAACGTCACAGAACAAGCTCACGTGTCCCTTTGGGAGACAGAATTGGAGAAAATTCCAGAAGAACTGTAGGAGCGTGCACGAAACATCTGTTTACCAAAAACATGGCCTCACTGTAAAATAACAGTAAATCTGTTTCATTTTACCTTCACACTGCAAACAGAAATAATAGTTCCTACATTGTCCTTGGCTCACGTACAGATCCAGTACAAATCTTTACGTGGAAGAGGCTCGGTCAGTAAAGTGTTTGGCTGATACAGATGACCCAAAGTTTCACATTATTATGCCCATATGTCTCTTCTTTTCTGATGATTTTCACAGTGCGTGCTCCTATCGTTGACAATGCTGCTGGTGAGTTGTTTAAAAACAGTGTATAATATCCATAGAATAATCATTGCCAATATAATGAAACTCACAGAAGCAGCCACACATCTGCTTACGGTCTCAATGCTTCAGGCTTATAGTCACCGTGGTCAATGGCAAGTGTGAGCTAGAGGGGTATTAATCCATCCATCATTGGGCTCTGGAGCAAGGGAACTGTGTTCTCCATTTTTATTATTCATTCATTCATTGTCTGTAACCCTTATCCAGTTCAGGGTCGCGGTGGGTCCAGAGTCTACCTGGAATCGTTGGGCGCAAGGCAGGAATACACCCTGGAGGGGGCACCAGTCCTTCACAGGGCAACACACACATTCACACCTACGGACACTTTTGAGTCGCCAATCCACCTACCAATGTGTGTTTTTGGACTGTGGGAGGAAACCGAAGCACCCGGAGGAAACCCACGCAGACACAGAGAGAACACACCACACTCCTCACAGACAGTCACCCGGAGGAAACCCACGCAGACACAGAGAGAACACACCACACTCCTCACAGACAGTCACCCGGAGGAAACCCACTCAGACACAGAGAGAACACACCACACTCCTCACAGACAGTCACCCGGAGGAAACCCACGCAGACACAGAGAGAACACACCACACTCCTCACAGACAGTCACCCGGAGGAAACCCACGCAGACACAGGGAGAACACACCACACTCCTCACAGACAGTCACCCGGAGGAAACCCACGCAGACACAGAGAGAACAAACCACACTCCTCACAGACAGTCACCCGGAGGAAACCCACGCAGACACAGAGAGAACACACCACACTCCTCACAGACAGTCACCCTGGAGGAAACCCACGCAGACACAGAGAGAACACACCACACTCCTCACAGACAGTCACCCGGAGGAAACCCACGCGGACACAGGGAGAACACACCACACTCGTCACAGACAGTCACCCGGAGGAAACCCACGCAGACACAGAGAGAACACACCACACTCCTCACAGACAGTCACCCGGAGGAAACCCACGCGGACACAGGGAGAACACACCACACTCCTCACAGACAGTCACCCGGAGGAAACCCACGCAGACACAGAGAGAACACACCACACTCCTCACAGACAGTCACCCGGAGGAAACCCACGCAGACACAGAGAGAACACACCACACTCCTCACAGACAGTCACCCGGAGGAAACCCACGCAGACACAGAGAGAACACACCACACTCCTCACAGACAGTCACCTGGAGAAAACCCACGCGGACACAGGGAGAACACACCACACTCCTCACAGACAGTCACCCGGAGGAAACCCACGCAGACACAGAGAGAACACACCACACTCCTCACAGACAGTCACCCAGAGCCGGAATCAAACCCACAACCTCCAGGCCCCTGGAGCTGTGTGACTGCGACATCTACCTGCTGCTCCACCGTGCCGCCCTATTTTTATTATTATTATTAAGTCATCATCTAAGAACTAATCACAAAGTCCTACAAATACTAATTATTAGAGCTGATGTGATCCTAGACCAATGCGCTGAATGGAGTGCTGGGGAAATGGAGGAAAAATAAATATAAACAATTCAGGACATGTACTAGGTTTTTCAAACTTGCACATTTTCTTTATAAAAGTACATTTCTGTGGTTCAACTAATTCTTTCTTGTGCCTTTATTTTAAAGATTACACGTGCGGGGTTTCAAAAAGAAACAAAGCAGACACTAAGCAGCCTATGTCCAATTTGATCAGAGTTAAAGACCTTTACTCAGTCTCCCAGCAATATTCATAGCCCTGTCTGAAGAATGAAGAAAGTAGTATTTGATTGGGTTTATGAGAAGATGCTCACTGTCGACCTTGGGCCAGGTCTTTTCACAGAAGATGAAACACACACAGAAACAAAGATGATGACTGCTGCTGAGAGGGGATAGAGAGTTTTGTGTCTCATCTTTCTTTAATAACCTCATTTCCTCTCCTCTGTCCTCCCCACGCTGCTGCGTACGTCCGGAGGAGGTAAAGAGAAGAAAACACACATTAAAAATGGAAATGACAAGAGGAAGATATGAGAGCGAACCACAACGTTAATGTAGAGTCTTCTCTGAGGAGATCTTTGATTGTTTCACAGCAAACAGGAAGGAAATAAGAACTCAATTCCTCACAGAGAACAGAGTAGCTGTAGCAGCACCAAGGCTACAGCTGCACACTGTGTCCCGTGTGAATCTAATGTCCAGTAGCATCCAGACACTCCTTCCTCTTACTCAGCTACTTCAGCGTGAACCCATTGCTGACAGATATTCAACCTACAGTTTGTATAATCACCACAGAAAAACAATGGCAACAGTCTACGTCGCCATGTAGCATCCACTGTTTAGTGCCTACACTACTGTACTGTACTTTGGGCCCTAGCACCTGGCTGGTTTCCCAGTGGCTCCCCAAAAACGTAGCTGGTGATGTCACAAAACAGTCTCTAACGGGACGTGAGGCCTTTGGAAACCACAACAATGGCGGGTGTAATGTTAAGCGCTGCATTGTTATGTTGTTGTTTTTGGGAATGAAAATTGCTCTGCACCTCATTTCGAACAGATCAGTAGAGTTTGTTTGTTCCTTGTGGCACTGTTCAACTCGGAGGAGCCTTTCATCAGCCGCCAACCCCAGGAATGTTTGTACATCTTCAAAAGACCATGTCATAGTTTTATGAGCTGCTGTTGAGTGTGTGATAAAAACAACTGTGATTTCTCTTTCGACTGAAGCATGGTTTGTGCCGGATGTCTGAATTTCATTGTTATATACAAGTCTCTCCGGCCAATTAGAACACGTCATGTTTAGTCCCTACTCGGCTCATTAGAACCACGTTCAAGCAGGTTTTTACTTAGAAAGAACCAGGTTCTAGGTACCATTTTTTCCATTTGCCTAGCACCACTACTGTCTGCTAATAGAGAGCCTGTACCCCACAGCACTGGGCTGCGTAGTAGTGGAACTGTGTTATCTGCAGTGGTGGAACACTATTCAGTCTTTGGAATATGTTGGAGTGGCGGTTTTGATCCAGAACTAGTCGCCCATCATCAGCACTTAACCACAACAAGGACTTGGGCTTCTATTTCATATTCCACCTGTTTTAGAAACATATTTGACATAATAAATAGCACTGTAAAGAATCTAGTTTGGCTAATTACTATTTGTGTATGAAATAATATGCTACACTCTTATACGCATCCACTTATTGATGGCTATATAAACACAGACTTGTGCACTCACAGCTTTTTATTCTACTGGAAGTGAGCTAGCGGATTGATTTCTGAGGCGTAATATCAGTCCGCTGTGCTGACAGAAACAACAGTGCAGGTTTCTCTGCTCAGTCACTCCAATGTCTGTAATTACACAGAATCATTTGTAGAATCTACAATAACTCCTTGGCGGTAGGGCCCCGGGGGTGGATGAGATTCACCCCGGGTTCCTCAAGGCTCTGGATGTTGTGGGGCTGTCCTGGTTGACACGTCTTTGCAACATCGCGTGGACATCGGGGGCAGTGCCTCTGGACTGGCAGACTGGGGTGGTGGTTCCCCTTTTTAAAAAGGGGGATCGGAGGGTGTGTTCCAACTATAGGGGGATCACACTCCTCAGCCTCCCCGGTAAGGTCTATGTGGGGGTACTGGAGAAGAGAGTCCGACCGATAGTTGAACCTCGGATCCAGGAGGAACAATGCGGATTCCGCCCCGGTCGTGGAACACAGGACCAGCTCTTTACCCTCGCTAGGATCCTGGAGGGTGCATGGGAGTTTGCTCAACCAGTCTACATGTGTTTTGTGGATCTGGAGAAGGCATTCGACCGTGTCCCTCGGGGTATTCTGTGGGGGGTGCTCAGGGAGTATGGGGTACTGGGCTCTTTGTTACGAGCTATCCAGTCCCTGTACAAACAGAGCAGGAGTCTGGTTCGTATGGCTGGCAGTAAGTCCGACTGGTTTCCAGTCGGAGTTGGACTCCGTCAGGGCTGCCCGTTGTCACCGGTTCTGTTCACAATTTTTATGGACAGAATTTCTCGGCGTAGCCAAGTGGCGGAGGGTGTCCGGTTTGGTGGTCTCAGGATCCCATGTCTGCTTTTTGCAGATGATGTGGTCTTGTTGGCTTCATCGAGCCGGGACCTCCAGCTCTTGCTGGACCAGTTTGCAGCCGAGTGTGAAGTGGTAGGGATGAGGATCAGTACCTCCAAGTCCGAGTCCATGGTACTCAGTCGTAAAAGGGTGGAATGCTCTCTCCAGGTTGGAAGTGAGATCTTGCCTCAAGTGGAGGAGTTTAAATACCTCGGGGTCTTGTTCACGAGTGAGGGAAAGATGGAGCGTGAGATTGACAGGCGGATCGGTGCAGCGTCAGCAGTAATGCGGGCTCTGTACCGGTCCGTTGTGGTGAAGAAAGAGCTGAGCAGAAAAGCAAAGCTCTCGATTTACCGTTCAATCTACGTCCCAACCCTCACCTATGGTCACGAGCTTTGGGTAGTGACCGAAAGAACGAGATCGCGGGTACAAGCGGCTGAAATGAGTTTTCTCCGAGTTTTAGAGACAGGGTTAGGAGCTCGGACATCCGGGACAGACTCGGAGTGGAGCCGCTGCTCCTCCACGTCGAGAGGAGCCAGTTGAGGTGGTTCGGGCATCTGGTTCGGATGCCTCCTGGACGCCTTCCTGGAGAGGTGTTCCGGGCATGTCCAACGGGGAGGAGGCCCCGGGGCAGACCAAGAACACGCTGGAGAGACTATATGTCTCGACTGGCCTGGGAACGCCTCGGTATACCCCCGGAGGAGCTGGCGTCGGTGGCTGGGGAGAGGGAGGTCTGGGTTTCTTTGCTCCGACTGCTTCCCCCGCGACCCGGACCCGGATAAGCGGTGGATAATGGATGGATGGATGGATTTGTAGAATCAAGTGAAGCTATAGTTTTTTGAGTGTGAAACTGTGAACAGCTTTTTAAGTAAATTTTTAACTTATGGATATTTACTGAAAGGGTGGCACAGTGGAGCAGTGGAGCTCTGTCACAGCTCCAGGGTCCTGCAGGTTGTGGGTTCGAGTCCTGCTCCAGGTGACTGTCTGTGAGGAGTGTGGTGTGTTCTCTCTGTGTCTGTGTGGGTTTCCTCCGGGTGACTGTCTGTGAGGAGTGTGGTGTGTTCTCTCTGTGTCTGTGTGGGTTTCCTCCGGGTGACTGTCTGTGAGGAGTGTGGTGTGTTCTCCCTGTGTCTGTGTGGGTTTCCTCCGGGTGACTGTCTGTGAGGAGTGTGGTGTGTTCTCCCTGTGTCTGTGTGGGTTTCCTCTGGGTGACTGTCTGTGAGGAGTGTGGTGTGTTCTCCCTGTGTCTGCGTGGGTTTCCTCCGGGTGACTGTCTGTGAGGAGTGTGCTGTGTTCTCTCTGTGTCTGTGTGGGTTTCCTCCGGGTGACTGTCTGTGAGGAGCGTGGTGTTTTCTCCCTGTGTCTGTGTGGGTTTCCTCCGGGTGACTGTCTGTGAGGAGCGTGGTGTGTTCTCCCTGTGTCTGTGTGGGTTTCCTCCGGGTGACTGTGAGGAGTGTGGTGTGTTCTCTCTGTGTCTGTGTGGGTTTCCTCCGGGTGACTGTCTGTGAGGAGTGTGGTGTGTTCTCTCTGTGTCTGTGTGGGTTTCCTCCGGGTGACTGTCTGTGAGGAGTGTGGTGTGTTCTCCCTGTGTCCGCGTGGGTTTCCTCCGGATGACTTTACTGTCACCTGGAGGCAGATAAGTTTCCCTCACTTTCAGCTGGCTGCAAAAAGAGAGGAAATGATTTTGCGTATTACACCTTGGATAAACAAAAATGAAAAATGAAAAAAATTGCTGATGCCAAAAGTTGTGGTATTTTGTCCCTTGGAAAACAAACATAATATGCATCATGAAATCACATACAATGTCAAAGGTTCCTAAATGTGTTTTCAACTGAATGTCTGTTTAAAGACTAAATATCTACAATAAAATGCACTTCTGCCTGCTGAGTGTTGTCTGTTCTTCTCTCTGTCCTCTACAGAGTCCGACATGATTTCACATTTGGAGCAGCACCAGCCACATTATTCTTTATTTAAACCTGCCTACTGTGTGTCAAACTGAGAATCTGGCATCTTCACTTGCCTCCAACAATGTATAAGTAATTTTTCTTGACTTTTCTTGACTAATTATGTAGCTCCCGTAGACAGGAACGTGCAAATTAGAGAGAGTGAAAACAACCTGCAAACTGCCAGAGCCAATAAAGTAAAGAGCCCAGATTAAACTGTTAGACTGAGTCCTGTTTATTACTCTGTTAATAGTGATTTATGAAATGAAACATCTGTAAACAAAATACTGTTCTAACACAATCTGTATTTTCTTGATGGACCCTGAAATGAAAAAAATATAGGGTATCTAGGGTCTTCGTACACTATTTTGAGATCATCTCATTCCTTGCCAAAGGAACCTTCCATCAGGGGGTTCTATTAAAAATACACATTTTTAATAATTAATTCATTCACTCATTCTCTAACCCCCTCATAGTCTTCAGGGTCATGTTGGATCCAGAGCCTACCCAGCATCATTGAGCTTATGGTAGGAACACACTGGACAGTCTTGATGATATCACAAAACAACAGATACAGAAAACAACAGATACAAGAGGAATCACAGAATGAATTGAAAGGGCTAAGACTGAAGTTAATTAAATGTAGGATGTCCCTTATTCGTTTTTCTTACTTTAGTTTTTTTTAGTGTCCTTTAGTATCATTAAAACTATTTAAGTTCTCACAACGTAAAACCTCTTTCAAAAACATATATATCTACAGCTTGAGTAAGTAAAAGTAATATTCACTCACTTCTGATGCTGGTGTGCTGTGCTTTTTAAACCTGTTAATCAATTTTAACATTAAATATCCCAACCAGGAGTGGCACAGTGGCGCAGCAGGTAGTGTCTCTGTCACAGCTCCGAGTTGTGGGTTCAAGTCCTGCTCCGGGTGACTGTCTGTGAGGAGTGTGGTGTGTTCTCTCTGTGTCTGCGTGGGTTTCCTCCGGGTGACTGTCTGTGAGGAGTGTGGTGTGTTCTCCCTGTGTCTGTGTGGGTTTCCTCCGGGTGACTGTCTGTGAGGAGTGTGGTGTGTTCTCCCTGTGTCTGTGTGGGTTTCCTCCGGGTGACTGTCTGTGAGGAGTGTGGTGTGTTCTCTCTGTGTCTGCGTGGGTTTCCTCCGGGTGACTGTCTGTGAGGAGTGTGGTGTGTTCTCCCTGTGTCTGTGTGGGTTTCCTCCGGGTGACTGTCTGTGAGGAGTGTGGTGTGTTCTCCCTGTGTCTGTGTGGGTTTCCTCCGGGTGACTGTCTGTGAGGAGTGTGGTGTGTTCTCCCTGTGTCTGCGTGGGTTTCCTCTGGGTGACTGTCTGTGAGGAGTGTGGTGTGTTCTCTCTGTGTCTGTGTGGGTTTCCTCCGGCTGACTGTCTGTGAGGAGTGTGGTGTGTTCTCTCTGTGTCTGCGTGGGTTTCCTCCGGGTGACTGTCTGTGAGGAGTGTGGTGTGTTCTCCCTGTGTCTGCGTGGGTTTCCTCCGGGTGACTGTCTGTGAGGAGTGTGGTGTGTTCTCTCTGTGTCTGCGTGGGTTTCCTCCGGGTGACTGTCTGTGAGGAGTGTGGTGTGTTCTCCCTGTGTCTGCGTGGGTTTCCTCCGGGTGACTGTCTGTGAGGAGTGTGGTGTGTTCTCCCTGTGTCTGCGTGGGTTTCCTCCGGGTGACTGTCTGTGAGGAGTGTGGTGTGTTCTCCCTATGTCTGCGTGGGTTTCCTCTGGGTGCGCCGGTTTCCTCCCACGCTCCAAAAACACACGTTGGTAGGTGGATTGGAGGCTCCAAAGTGTCCATAGGTGTGAGTGAATGTGTGTGTGTTTCTCTCTGTGAAGGACAGGGTGTGTCCCCACCTTGCACCCAGTGATTCCAGGTAGGCTCGAGACCCACCACCACCCTGAACTGGATAAGGGTTACAGACAATGAATGAATATCCCAGCCATTCAAAATATTTTCATGAATTAAATATAAAAACTAAAAAGTTCAGCTGTTTAATGTAAATTTCTCTATTCTCTGAGTCAGAGTCGGTCAAAGTGGTGATGACAGCAAACGCATCTTAAAACCTTTTCTCTACGATGAAGAAAATTTGACATCAGAATGATTCTGTTTACAGCTTGATGACTGAAGTGTACAGACATTAAATCATTGCCTAAAGTTCACATTTGTAGTAGAAGGTAGTAAAATGTTTATACAGGGGACATATTATTCCCTCTTTTCCCTCCTTGTTAACAGTTGTATTTAGTTTCTTTAAATGAGAACGAGCCACATGAGTCACACGTGTCCCCTTTAAGACTCAATTTCAAATGTCACTTCTGAGCCTCCTATAAATCAGAACCACGTTTGTAAATGACAGTGTAACCTGCAGGTGCGAGGGTGATAAAGGCTGTGAACGCAGCTGTGAAAGGAGGTTGTTTATGTGTCGGAAAGGAAAAGATGTCACCTTGGTGAGTGTGCGGATAAAAAGCAAACTCTCACGGAGGCGTGAGTCACTGAGGCATGATAAAGTCACATCAAATTGAGAAAAGGCGAATGAGTCACAGCTGTGGTCCGACAAACACAACATAACGGCGCTGTAAAAGCTTGTGTGACAACACCCTCACTCACCGACACTAAACACTGCTGCTCCTTCTGTGCAGTGTTTGGTATTGAGTTTTTTTCTGCTCCCTTTTAAAAAGAAGATGGAGCAATGGGAGCCATCAGAGGTGTCTCGTGGCGCTCCACTTTTTGTCCTCTCTGGCGGAAGGGCATGTCGCGGTAGGTATCCTGTACTTTCTGCGAGCTATGAGTGATCCTTTCTGTCCTGTCCATTATGATCAGTCTGACGGGTCACCGCTTTGACAGCACCAGATCATACTGGGTTTAAAAAAAGAAAATAAAGTTTCTAGGTAAAGTGAATTGTTCAGGTGTAAACTTTACTGTTTCAAGAGCTTAATCTGCTCTTAAATATTAAGGTGCTAAGAAAGGAGACTATGCAGAAAGCCACACCACTGTGGTTCCCAAACTGGACCTCAGGGATCCTCAGATGGTCTCTTTTTGCGCTATTCTTATGTGTTGCAATAAAGCTGGAGACAAAATCTGAGAAATACTGAAAATAAAGAACTACACAGGGAGAACACACCACACTCCTCACAGACTGTCACCCGGAGGAAACCCACGCAGACACAGGGAGAACACACCACACTCCTCACAGACAGTCACCCGGAGGAAACCCACGCAGACACAGGGAGAACACACCACACTCCTCACAGACAGTCACCCGGAGGAAACCCACACAGACACAGAGAGAACACACCACACTCCTCACAGACTGTCACCCGGAGGAAACCCACACAGACACAGGGAGAATACACCACACTCCTCACAGACAGTCACCCGGAGAAAACCCACGCAGACACAGGGAGAACACACCACACTGTGTGGGTTTCCTCTGGGTGACTGTCTGTGAGGAGTGTGGTGTGTTCTCCCTGTGTCTGCGTGGGTTTCCTCCGGGTGACTGTCTGTGAGGAGTGTGGTGTGTTCTCCCTGTGTCTGCGTGGGTTTCCTCCGGGTGCTCCGGTTTCCTCCCACGCTCCCTAAACACACGTTGGTAGGTGGATTGGAGACTCAAAAGTGTCCGTAGGATTGAGTGTGTGAGTGAATGTGTGTGTGTGTGTGTGTGTGTGTGTGTGTGTTGCCCTGTGAAGGACTAGCGCCCCCTCCAGGGTGTATTACCGCCTTGATGATGATTCCAGGTAGGCTCTGGACCCACCGCGACCCTGAACTGGATATGGGTTTCAGAGAATGAATGAATGGTTATATGCACACACAATTTTCTGCACTTGATTTACAGTGCCTTGTGAAAGAACTCAGCCCCTTGAACTTTTCAACCTTTCAGGCTTCAAACATAACATTTGTGAAGAATCAACAACAAGTGGGACACAATCGTGAAGTGGAATGAAGTTTATTGGACGTGTCAAACTTTACCAAATAAAAAATGAAAAGTGGGGTGTGGAATATTATTCGGCCCCTTGCATTAATACTTTGTAGCGCCACCTTTTGCTGCAATTACAGCTGCAAGTCTCTTGGGGTGTGTCTGTCAGTTTTACACACCGAGAAACTGAAATTCTTGCCCATTCTTCCTCGCAAAACAGCTGGAGCTCAGTGAGGTTTGATGGAGAGCGTTTGTGAACAGCAGTCTTCAGCTCTTTCCACAGATTCTCGATTGGATTCAGGTCTGGACTTTGACTTGGCCGTCCCAACACCTGGATACGTTTATTTGGGAACCATTCCATTGTAGATTTGGCTTTATGTTTTGGATCATTGTCTTGTTGGAAGATAGATCTCCGTCCCAGTCTCAGGGCTCTTGCAGACTCCAGGTTTTCTTCCAGAATGGTCCTGTATTTGGACCCATCCATCTCCATCAATTTTGACCATCTTCCCTGTCCCTGCTGACGAAAAGCAGGTCCAAACCATGATGCTGCCACCACCGTGTTTGACAGTGGGGACGGTGTGTTCAGGGTGATGAGCTGTGTTGCTTTTAAAGTTGGATTTTGGTTTCTGACCAGAGCACCTTCTTCCACATGTTTGGTGGGTCTCCCAGTGGCTTGTGGCAAACGTTAAATGAGACTTTTCATGGATATCTTTGAAAAATGGCTTTCTTCTTGCCACTCTTCTATAAAGGCCAGATGTGAGCTGTGTATGACTGATGGTTGTCCTATGTGGACAGACTCTCCCACCCCAGCTGTAGATCTCTGCAGTTGATCCAGAGTGATCATGGGCCTCTTGGCTGCAGCTCTGATCAGTCTTCTCCTCGTTCGAGATGAAAGTTTAGAGGGACGGCCGGGTCTTGGTAGATTTGCAGTGTTCTAAACTTCTCCACAACAGTATCTGGGACCTGCCTGGTGTGTTCCTTGGTCTTCATGATGCTCTCTGTGCTTTGAACAGAATCCTGAGACTATCACAGAGCAGGTCATTTATACAGGGACTTGATTACACACAGGTGGATTCTATTTATCATCATCAGTCATTTGGCACAACACTGGATCATTCAGAGATCCTCACTGAACTCCTGGAGTGAGTTTGCTGCACGCCCCACTTTTCAGTTTTTTATTTGTTAAAGTTTGACACCATCCAATAAATTTCATTCCACTTCACGATTGTGTCCCACTTCTTGTTGATTCTTCACAAAAAATTTAAATTTTATATCTTTATGTTTGAAGCCTGAAATGTGGCAAAAGGTTGAAAAGTTCAATGCCCGAATACTTTTAGAAGACACAGCAGTGTTTACTGGAGTTTCTAAACCCTGTGTCCACTCTCTGTCCACTCTGTGAGACACTCCTCCCTCGTTGGTCCACCTTGTAGATGTAGAGTCAGAGACAGTAGCTCATCTGTCGCTGCACAGTGTGTGTCGCCCGTCCTCTAGTCCTTCATCAGTGACACAGGACGCTGTCGGCTGGATGTTTTTGGTTGGTGGACTGTTCTCAGTCCAGACACTGAGGGGTTTAAAAACTCCAGCAGCACTGCTGTGTCTGATCCACTCTACACCAGCACAACACACACTAACACACCACCACCACCACGTCAGTGTCACTGCAGCGCTGAGAATGATCCTCAAACTATGGAGCTACCTGCTCTGTGGGGGTCCTAAGGGGTTCTGGACCACTGTCCAGGCCAGGTTTAGATGTCCCTGGTTATTGATCACATGACACTGTATCAGCAGATAGCGTCGAGGATGAAAAAGGCTGGAGCATTTGTTTAGTAAAAGGCTAAAGCTTGGAAGTGGGAGGTGTTAGTAACAACAAAGCTGACAGTTAGAAAGAAACACTGAGTGCAAATATGGGTTCACTACATACAGCTAAAGTGTTGAAAATGCAATATTTACAGCCAACAACGATGAAATGATCGTCTACTTTTTAAATTCATATACATTTTAGATATCAACATTTAATTTCTGGCCTTTTGTAGTTTTCATTCATGACACACATCAGATTCTGTCCTGAGAAGTGTGTATCAAGGAGTTCCAAATCTGATAGAGTGTGT